>NC_134575.1:35243339-35420839 GCF_050947875.1 Dermacentor variabilis | reverse complement strand
TTCCATCAGTTCAAAGTTCTCCGTCTCTTATTCCACAACATTTTTTGGTGCCGAAACCCGGGAATAGGAACGTCAAAAGATGGACATCGACAGAGTCAAGCGAAAAAGGGCCGTGGCGCGATCATCTACAACCAAGCTGATCAATGAAGTATCCACCATGGACGACAGCGCATCAATCGGTGAGCTGGAAGAAAAGCTAAATCTTCTTACTCTTAAAGAAGACTCACTGAAAGAGCTAGATCGGGAGATAGAAAAAGGCGTTGAAGATGAAGCTTTCGAAGAGGAAATTGCATGCTCCGAAATGTACAGAGAAAAGATCATCGTGGCGAAAACAAAGGTACAACGCATGCTACGCGACTTTAGCTGCACAAATGTTTCATCAGATCGCACACTAAACTCCTCAGATCAAAGAGAATCTAGCGCAAACGATTCGCAAATACGCCCCACCGTTAAGCTGCCAAAGCTCGAAATCAACAAATTCAACGGAGAGCTTCGAGAGTGGCAAGGGTTCTGGAGTCAGTTTGAGTCGACTATCAACGCTAACCAGAATCTCTCAAACGTAGACAAATTCAAGTACCTCAACAGCTACTTGATAGGAAAGGCGGCGGCTGCGGTAGCAGGACTTGACTTGTCGGAAGGCAACTACGATGTCGCTCTCTCGCTATTGAAGGAGAGGTTCGGCAGAAAGGAAGTTATTATAGAAGACCACATGTCACGGCTGCTTAACATCAAGCCAGTGCGTGACTCACGGAATCTCGGTCAACTGCGCAGCCTCGTCGACGAAGTAGAGACAGGTGTACGCAGCCTCACTTCTTTAGGCGTGAGTGTTGGCACTTATGGAACTTTGTTACTGACCGTAATAAAGAAAGCGGTGCCTGCCGACCTTCGTCTGGAATACCAACGAAAAAACGAGGCTACGAACGAGGGAAGTGAGCTGGAGGAGTTCCTGCGTTTTTTGAGAAAAGAGGTTGCGACGCGGGAGATCATACAGCGGGCCGAGGCTCCGAGAGACAACAGTGCTGAATTGGTAAAGGAAAGGCGCAACAGCAACACTAAAGCGGCGAACATGCCTACTGCAGCGGCACTGCACACCACGATCAAGGACAGCACAGCATGTCTATTTTGTAATTCGAATGGCCATGAGACCGGCAACTGCAACGCAAAGATGTCTGTGGCGGATAAGAGAGAGGTGCTGAAGCGTGACAAACGGTGTTTCCGGTGTACAACAAAAGGGCACGAGGCAAGAGAATGCCGTAAAGCTAAGTGGCTCAGGTGTGCGCATTGCAAGGGCAGACATTTAACGACAATGTGCGACCCTGACTTCAGGAGACGCCGCGACACTGATGAAGGGGATGCATCTTCGTCAACGGTGATTGAGCAAGCCACGGTGTTGAAGTCCTCATTAGGCACGGGAGATGACTTGATGTGCACTGGAGAGCAGCAGTTTCTCCTACAGACAGCGCGAGCTTGGACAGAGGGTCCACATGAACGTACGCTTGTCCGGCTTCTCCTGGACGGTGGCAGTCAGCGAACCTTCATCCATCGCAACCTATCCGAAAAGCTGCAGTTAAAAGTGCTGGGAGAAGAGGAACTTAAAATATTTGCCTTTGGTGAGACATCAGCCACCACACGCACAAAAACGCGTCGAGTGGAGCTGTGGCTCGGAAGCCAGTACGACGGAAAAGGGGTGCGAGTGGAAGCGCTGGAGGTTCCTTGCATCTGTGCAGATATCATGGCTGCTCCATCAAATTCTGTTCTACTTCAACTTTCAAAATTTCACTTCCAAGTCGCAGACGCCTCGCGGGGCGACGAAAGCGAAAATATTGACCTTTTGATTGGCGCTGATCATTACTGGGAAATTGTCACGGGATCCACTAAGCGTCTCAGCTCCAAATTGATGGCGGTGGAGACTGTATTCGGATGGACAGTCCAGGGCCAGGTCGGCACAAGGAAGTCAACAGGAGTCTGCTCCTCGGCTGCTGGCGTGATGCGGATAGGAGTGAGTGAACAAATTTACAAGGAAATATCAGCACAGCTAAAGTCTTTCTGGGAGCTCGAGCACATCGGTATCAAGGAACATGAGCCAGTTCGTCACGAGGACGCAGTCCTTCAGCACTATAAAGAAACCGTCAACTTTGAGAATGGCCGCTATAAGGTGTCGTTCCCTTGGAATTCGATGGTTTACGAGCTTGGCGACAACTACGAGTGCGCAGCAAGGCGTCTTAAAGCACAGACAAAGCGACTCTTGGAAGGAGATTCGTTGATTAGGGAATACGACGCCTGCATAAGAGACTACATAGAAAAGGGCTATGCAGAGCCAGCCAGCAAGGATTACGGCACGTCGGAAGGTCCGGTGTACTATATGCCACATCAGGCAGTTGTTCGTCGCGAAAGCCAGACGACAAAACTGAGGGTAGTATTTGATGCATCATCAAGTGCCAAAAATCGCCTCTCACTGAACAATGTTTTGGAAAGTGGCCCAAACCTAAACCCAGAGCTCATTGATCTGCTGATCAATTTCCGCACTTACAACATTGCCATCGTTGCGGATATTGAAAAGGCCTTTCTCCAAATATCACTATCAGAGGGCGATCGGAACGCTGTGCAGTTTCTCTGGTACGCTATGACGCCAAAGAAAGGGGAAGAGCTTCCAGCTGTGGTCACCTATCGCATGACTCGCGTGCCGTTCGGGGTCACGTCGAGCCCATTTCTCTTGGCTGCAACGTTGCAACATCATCTTGAAGGCCTGCCGGAACGGTATGCTGAAACTGCAGGTATTCTGCGCAGGCATCTTTACGTGGACGACCTTGTAACTGGGGTTGACAGCCTTGACAAGGGTAAAGTCTTGTGCCAGGAATCCAAAGATATATTGTCTCAAGCAGGGATGCGGCTACACAAGTGGATGTCGAACGACCGCGATCTCGTCAACTTCTTAGAGAATGGCAATGTGGAGAGAACGAACGCTGATGCTGGATATGCTGCAGCTTCAAAGGTATTGGGAGTGGGTTGGAATGCTCAGACTGACCACTTTGAATACAACCTAACTTCACTCATCGACTTCCTCTCCGCAAGAGCCGACAACAAGAGATTTGTGCTGCAGGTCTCGGCAAGAATATTCGACCCTTTTGGATTTATTGCTCCCACCACATTATGCGTAAAGGTAATGTTCCAGAAGTTGTGGGAGTTGGGAATTGGTTGGGACGATCCCTTGCCTGAAACCTTGCAGCCTGAGTGGGACTGCTGGTGTAGGGAGCTTCCACGCATCGAAGGAGTGTCTATTCCAAGACTGATAGCGGCAGACTTTAGAAACGATGATACGGAGAAAGTGGTGCATGTTTTCTGTGACGCAAGCCCGAAGGCCTATGGTGCTGTCGCATATATTGTGACCAAGTCTCCGTTCGGACTAACAAATGTCAGCTTGGTCATGGCTAAATCAAGAGTGGCCCCTTTGAAACGCCTCTCGCTACCCCGATTGGAGCTGATGGGAGCCCTTATTGGCGCGCGACTATGCCACTACGTTACCAAGGCCTTGGATCTGAAGAACGTTGCTACCATCCTCTGGACTGACTCTACAGTAGCTATGTACTGGATCAAGGGAAACGCTGCCAGATGGAAGCCCTTCGTGGCAAATCGAGTCTCAGAGTTGCAGGCGCTGACAGATCCCAGGGATTGGAGACACTGCCCAGGCTCAGACAACCCCGCTGACCTAATCACCCGCGGCATTCTCCCATCGGCCCTGCGGGAAAGCGAACTGTGGTGGAAAGGACCCCGTTGGCTTCAGGAGGATGACACGTGTTGGCCAATGATAGGTGAGCCGAGCTCGAAGGTTGGGGAGTGCCAAATGGAAGAGCGAAAGGTGACGGTGATGCCCATAGTATCATCGTCATCCATGGCAATTTTCAATGTTGGGAATTATAGTTCATTCAGCAGAGTCGTGCGAGTAACCGCGTGGGTCCGCCGCTTTGTCGACAACTGCCACAACAAAGAAGGAAGGACGATCGGCCCATTACGAGCTGAAGAAATAATCAGCGCCGAAAGATACTGGTTGGCTAGAGCTCAACGAGATGCGTTCAGCGACGACATTTCAAACCTGAAGAATCAAAGACCGCTGCACAAGAGCTCTCCTGTTATGCCTTTCAACCCATACTTCGACAAAGAGGGCCTCATGCGAGTGGGTGGACGCTTGCAATTTAGTGATAACAACGAAGAGACTAAGCATCCCATCGTTCTCCCTGGCAATCACCCCCTCACGTCACTGCTCATACGGAAGGAACATTTGAGAATGCTGCACGCGGGCGTACGCGATACTCTAGCACAGCTGCGAGAATCGTATTGGATTATCCGAGGACGTCAGGCCGTAAAGAAAATTATCAAGCAGTGCCTCGTCTGTCACAGACAAAGTTGCCCTCCCGCTACGGAACCAGTAGCACCACTTCCAGCTGACAGAGTGACAAAGGGAAACCCGTTCGACATCGTTGGCATCGATTTTGCAGGGCCCTTGATTTGTCAACAGTCACGCGACAGCAAAAAATGCTACATCGCTATTTTCACCTGTGCTGTGACACGTGCCGTCCACCTTGAGCTTGTCAGCGACCTGTCGGCTACAGCCTTCCTCTTGGCCTTTAAACGCTTTGTGGCACGCCGTGGAATTTGCTCGACGGTGTATTCGGACAACGCGCTCACATTCAAGCGTGCAGCCAGGGATCTAAAGGCAATGTTCATGCTGTTGCAGGTCGAGGAATTGCAGTCATACTTCGCCGGAAACCAGATCAGATGGAAGTTTATTGTTGAACGGGCAGCTTGGTGGGGTGGATTCTGGGAGCGGATGGTGCGATCTGTGAAAGTAGCATTGCGAAAGGTGTTAGGTCGGAGCAGCTTGAGTTTCGAAGAACTGACCACCGTTCTTTATGAGGTGGAGGCCGTGATCAACTCACGCCCTTTGACTTTCATATATGATGATGCTCAAGAGCCAGAACCACTGTCACCGGCTCATTTCCTTGTCGGAAGAAAGTTGACGACCCTTCCTCCACACCTGCTGCCGGACGAAATTCCTGGCGGTGGCATGCATCTCTCACGACGCTGGAAGTACCGGACTGCCATGGCCGACAGTTTCTGGAGACGGTGGCGGAAAGAGTACTTATTGGAGCTCAGATCGGCACATATGTGCCGACCAACGACATCGAGTGATCTGAAGAAAGGCGCATTGGTGCTCCTGAGGGAAGACCGCTTGAAACGCCACATGTGGAAGACCGCCAGAATTAAGGAAACATTTAGGGGTAGAGACGGCAGGGTGCGGTCCTGCAAACTGGTATTAAGTGGGGGAACTGAGGTGAAGCGACCGATACAGCTGCTGTATCCCTTGGAGATTGTAGAGCAATGAGCTCAATAATAGTTCGCTCATCCGGGGGAGGTTGTTGTATATCCTCCATTCTGGAGCCAGGGTCCCCCTCCCCAGCGGCGCCAGACAGTTGATAAACCCCCGCGCTGCGGGCCACCGACGAAGTGGCAAGGAGAACTTCTTCTCAGAGGCGCCGGACACTTGATACCCCTGAAACTACGTGCCTTACTGGCGGGCGCGACGTATACAAACGAACCGGCGGTGCGGTGGTGCGTTCCAAAAGTGGAGGTGGTGGTGATAACTTTATTGCACACAGGGGAGTTGCGGACACGCAGGTCCTTGGGCCCCCGCACGGCCCCACTGCACTCAAGCGTTCATGTCCCGGAGGCTCATGACCCTGGCTGCCCGACCTGTGGCGATGGCTTTGGTGCGTGCGTGGTGCAAGAATGCTTGTGTGGCATGGTGTATTATGTCTTTCTCCTTCTCACTACTCTCTCCCATTTCCTATACCTTCTAGTGAAAAATAAAGCAGTCTTCTTGATGCGCTCGAAGCGAAAGGACGTCTGTCGTTTTTCCATCAGTTCAAAGTTCTCCGTCTCTTATTCCACAACAGCGTCCCCATTGGAGTCTACGGCAGTCGGGCAAGGTAGCACATGACGTCATGGACCGAAGCGAACCGGCCTTTTGCTATGGTTTTGGAGCGAGAGAGAGGGAGAGAGGTAGCAAAGAGAGGGAAGGCAGGGAGGTCAACCAGACGAGTGTCCGGTTTGCTACCCTAAACCGGGGGAAGGGAAAGGGGGAACAGAAAGAGGAAAGCGGGATAGCGAACTTGCAAATAAGGTAGGTGTTCTCTTTCTCTCCTGGTACTGAATTTCCCTTTTTTTCCCCAGGCCGGTGGAAGGTTTTGAACGAACGCGTCAACCATTATGCACTGTTTTAGCATATCTTTTGAGGGTGGCTTTATTGTTAGTATGGGCTAATCACTCGCTAAAAATGAGTGCTCCAGTGCATGACGCAACGCCACCACGACTGCTTCTTGCGCAAGCGTCAGGGCTCAAAGGAACCCCTTTATATCGTGCTGCGCTTCTCGGAAAAAAAAAAAAAAGCTGTCAAGGAACTTGTCTTCATGCGGCGCCAAGCGTCAAGACGAATCGGCTCCTGCAGTTTAAATCCGGACACTTTACAACTTTCCTTTTTCTTTTCTCAACTGGGCGGCTTCAAATCCTGGTTCCCATTTATGAAGGCCACCCACGGCGTAATTAAAGTAAGCGCACCTCACACGACTAAGTGCTGCTAATTTCACGACGCCTTTTTTTTTAGTCTTGTTTGGGATGTTCTTCATTTTTCTTGTTGCGTTCTCGCCGTTCCTTTCGCTGTTCTCGCTATTGCTCCTTCTTGCACGTCGGGTGTCCTTCGCGATGTCGCGACGACGGGAACGTGGCGTGACGTCACGCCGGGTCTTCGCTGCTCCGTGAAAAAGCGTCAGAGCGTGCGACGCAAGGTTGCGCCTACTCGGCGCAAGAAATATGTGGACTCTGGAGAGTTAGCGGGCTTCCGCATGGCGACAACTGTTCTTGCCACCCGCCAACACCCCCCCCCCCCCCCGGTGGGTGGGGGGGCGCTCTTTACCCACTTGCGAGGGAACCCTGGGTGCTTGCTTCATGCACTCGGGGGTCGCGCGAGTCGTTGAGGACAGAGCTTCACATCACGGGGCGCCAACCTCGGGTTTCGTCAAATACCAAGTGGAACGTTTTAATGTGTCTTTAATGTATAGTCGTTATTAGCCAACCGTTGAGTCAATTGACTATGGCAAATCGGTTGTGCGGAGGTCCGCGAGGTGGAGGAAAATTCGTGAAATGGAGAAAAAAGAAACTGTCGTCCACCCGACTGTATAGGACGAAGCTACTAATGAAATCTAACGGGTTTCTCAGAAAGTTAAAGAAAAGAAAACAGACTTTCCAGTTGAAAACAAAATTCTGGTATTTTATCTTTGATTGAGCCGATTGAAATACACTTCGGTGCACTTGAAAGCCCTGAAACGCCAAATTGTAGTGAATCCTAGAGGTATAGAACCTCTATTTGACTCCTCGCTGTTTCTTTAAAGTGAATCTTTCTACGCTCGTCATGCGCTTCGTGCATAACACACCCGGGACAGGTGTCCGCGAGTACAACAGCCACGACAAGACGACGCCGTTGAGCTTTGCCGGACTCTTTAGCGTCTACCGATGAAAACCGGATAAAAAAATACCGACCTTCGAGGAAGACGCCTTCGGTGTGCGCCTCGTGAGCCGTCACCATAACCAGTTATCACTGCGCACGCCTGTCCAAATGCCACACGGTACTGGATCTCATGGAGGTTGGAAGTTTCCTCCTGGACCCCCGGTATAACCCTCTCTATGCCAGGTCGGTGTCCGGAAACCTCCCACTCTCTCCGCCCAGAGATGTTGAAGCGTGCCGAAGGGGTGCTGACGCTCGAGCAAGGAATATTAACTTGTGTTGAAGATTATTAACTGTGGTGTTGATTTCTATACGTACAATATTTAGGCCAAGAGCAGAGAAATTATGGCCAGCTTTCCGCGTGGTTCTCATACGATGTCTGCTCCAAGAGATGATGCACCATCTCCGATTACAGGCGTCGATAAACTCGCTGAGAATGACGGTGGAGTCGGGTTCTCTCGCTGCCAATGTTCGGGCAACTCGTCGAAAGGCACGTGACCATATTTATTTATTTATTTATTTATTTATTTATTTATTTATTTGAATACCTTCAGAGCCCATAGGGCGTTACAGAAGGGAGTGAGGACAGTAAATGGGAAATAAAAAGCACAAAGCAAATGTTAGGTAACACATTCCAGCGCATTTTTGAAGTCTGTAATAGATACAATGGAGGCGGGCAACTGGTTCCAATCAGTACAAGTTTGGGGAATGAAAGAATGAAAGTGTTGGGGGGGGGGGGGGTCAGTGTAACAACGAGGAACAAGCACTTTATAACGATGGTCAATACGAGGTGGTATGAATGAAGGGTGGGAAAGTATTGTAATACGGGGACGCGAATGCGATAACCGCCACACACGCACACACTTCCCGTGGAAACGCAGGTTCGTGGTAGAAGAATGGTGCGCAGTTCAGCGTCGACGGATCACGTGTCCCTGCCATCTAGCACAACAGTTCTGGAATGTGTATTTACGATGACGCGGGTGGTTTCTTGCATGAATCAGCGCCAGCAAGTGGTCGGCCAATACCACAAGTGGTCTAGGTGGTGTTGGCTCGGCTGATCGTATCAAACAACGGACTTTGTGCGCACACGATAAGGTAGTCGGGTGGGCAATGCCTGTACGGATGGATGGAAAAAGTTTATTGAACAATGCCTGTATGTCCACAGAAAAAAAAAAGTGAATACATGCGCACGCGATTACATACGTGCACGTCAGAGCCGTACGTAGACCTTCGCATGCGCTTTGCTATCCTAGCTGCACCGTTTCTAACGTTAACTTCAATTTGGGCGCGGCAACAGACTGGAACGGCCTTTCTAACGAAATCGCAGTAATAACCTGTCCTAGTACATTTTTTAAACACCGTAGCAAATTACCTTACCCTGTCATAAAGATATGACCTTCAATTTTTTATGTATATATACCCACCCCTTATGTAATATCTCTTCAATGGGGCCTTTAAGGAAATAAAATGAAATGAAATTACTGCAATCACTGCTGCGACGCCCAGCTGAACAGCAAAGCTGTGAAGTACACTTCTGTCCTGCGTAGTTTCTTCAGAAGCTGCTAAGCGTATCCGCAGCGTTTCCAGACCAGTTTCCTCTCATTCCGAAGTGATACGAATATATTGCGCCAGAAGATACTACGTCGTCACCCGATCGGTGACCGAGTGGTCAAGGATCACGACGTCGTCTGGTCGGTAGGCGGAAGGTTCGAGTGTTGCGACGGGGTGGCCTCATAAGTCACCCCGATTCGGGCTGTTCGCTGGATGGACTGCGGTAGTGTGGCCCCTGTTGGCCACCGTCGAACCCTCGTCCAAAATTTAGGCTAGGGTTCTTCGTGGTCACGGTCACCACTCGCCCGCGCTGCCGGCCCTTGCAGGCGAGAAGGGACGGCTGCAGACGGCGGGAGCAAGACCGTCTGCGGGCGGGTGTGTCCGCAGTGCACTTTATCTCTTTTTGCACAGATAGCTGTTAAGAGGAAGCTTTATAGCTCGGGCCCAACTCCGACGCGTCCTATTCAAATACATGTAAAGCGCAAGAACGCTTTTCTGAGATAACCCCTGGACCGATTTTAGTGAAGTTTGTTGTATTTGAGAGAGAAAGTGAAATTCTAGTGACTCTTGGAAGCGCGATTTCGATTTAGGGCCTGAATTTTATTAAGTGGATCTTCAAAAATTCGGAAGTTTGAGAAAAACCGACGCACGAAGTTTGCAAATTAATAGCTCTGCAAGATATAGTGGTTCTGTAAACGGCCTCCATTAGATAAATGAAAGCGGACAAATTCGATGTGTCAATTTATATCATACGTGAATTTGTTAGGATGCGCACGAGGGTTCTACAAAAGCTGTATTTCCGTATTACTCAATTTTTTTTTTACATTCATGTGTAACACATCAATTTTGTCCGCTTTAGATGTACTATCAGATTCAATTAACAGAATTGTGATATCATTTATTCTTACTGAGTTATAGGGTTGTAAACTCGATAGTTTCGTTTTCTCAATATTTTCGATTTTTGCCAATTTTGATAAAAAATTGGCGCTCTAAACCGAAACTTGGAAACCAGCAGTCACTATATTTTAAGTTTCTTGTTTTAAATACAACAAACCTCATCAGATTTGGAGTAGTGGTTGCCTAGAAAAACGAATTTTCCTTTTACATGGCAGGCATTCCCAAATCATGAACAGCAGGTTGCCATTATCCCTCAAGAGAAAAGTATATAATAGCTGTGTCTTACCAGTACTCACCTACGGGGCAGAAACCTGGAGGCTTACTAAAAGGGTTCTACTCAAATTGAGGACGACACAACGAGCTATGGAAAGAAGAATGATAGGTGTAACGTTAGGGGATAAGAAAAGAGCAGATTGGGTGAGGGAACAAACGCGAGTTAATGACATCTTAGTTGAAATCAAGAAAAAGAAATGGGCATGGGCAGGACATGTAATGAGGAGGGAAGATAACCGATGGTCATTAAGGGTTACGGACTGGATCCCAAGGGAAGGGAAGCGTAGCAGGGGGCGGCAGAAAGTTAGGTGGGCGGATGAGATTAAGAAGTTTGCAGGGACGGCATGGCCACAATTAGTACATGACCGGGGTTGTTGGAGAAGTATGGGAGAGGCCTTTGCCCTGCAGTGGGCGTAACCAGGCTGCTGCTGCTGATGATGATGATGTATTAAGACAGGAGCACCCGAGCTAAAGCTTCCTCTTAAGAGCTATATAGGGCGTCCCTTCTGACGTTGGCCTAATTCTTCAACAAAATACAACAAGAACAAAAAGCGTGATTAAAAAAAGTATGGTGCAAGATATGATTTTAGGACATAGGGTGTTCGGTTGTCAGAAAGCTGAGGAGCGAACGCCGTATAGTTCTCTTAATCGCATGACGTTTTTAACGCGAAAGTGTATTGTGCCCGTAACCGCGATCAACTTGCTGTAACGGACATGACGTCGGCGCCAACGCGTAAAATATGCTGTCTGATGGTAATGATGAATTGTGGCTAATCCGTTTGTAGCGGGCGGGCTGCTATAAAGCGCCCCAGCCGGTGAAAATAATATATACATGGCGATAAAAAAAAATGGGGAGGGGAAGAAAGAAAGATAAAAACGAGAAAAGGGAAAAAGGGCGGTCGGAGAGGGCAGGCCCCACCACTTTTGCGCCCACAGCCCGACCTGGTGCGACGACGTTGACGTTGAGGCAGTGCGTTTCGTCTGTCCCCCTCAGAATTGGTCACTCTGTTCTGTTGCCGAGTGATACGCCACCACTGATTTAGGCACCACCGCAACCCCGTTCCCGCACTCCATTCGCGCTTCCAAATCTCAGTGCTAGCGGATGTGTGGTACGCTCTTTGTGTCGTGGGCACAAGCCGGCATGGCGGATGACTATAGGCGTTCCTCCTGCAGTCCACATGTCCGACATACGGGGTCAACGGACGGTTCGAAGCGGCGCCAGCACGCAAGTGTGCGCAGCGCTCCTGCTCAGGCCTCAAAGAGGAGCACACTGCCACCGCTGTTATCGTACAACTCCTCCATTTTAGTGTCGGTCTTGCTAGTGCTGTACATCCGCAAGGAAGATTTCGCCACCTCTTTGTCTCCTCTTCAGACACCTGTGTCTATATAGCCACTGTCCACTTGAACTCCCGGTCCTCGTATACTTGTTTCAGTTGACATAAAGCCCCTTAAACTTCGTAAGGTAGCGACACTCTCCTGAATAAATATCGATAAATCAATAAATCGAGAAGTCGAAACGAACAGTCACTGGATTGTAAGTTTTTTCTTTTAAATGCAACAAACCTCGTCACATTTGGTGCAGTGGTTGCCGAGAAAAACGAATTGTCCTTTTGCATGTATTTAGAGAGGAGCAGCCGAGCTAAAGCTTCCTCTTAAGCGTTCTTCGCTCGGCCGCATATTGAGGGCACACGCAAAGTACCTGAGCTTATTGTCTCGGGAGTGTGATAGACGCTACAGTCAGGGTCCCGTGTTTGTCCACTCTTGTGAAGGCATCGCTGAGTGTACAACTGGCTGCCCCACTACTGAGCCGGACCAAAATGCTTGCACTTTCGCCGAATCAACTTGGCTGTGGCACGCCGCTCACCAACAGGACTTATAGTCCCTGGCACTGAACTGTAACTTTTCTTTTCTTGCTCGAAACAATGTAAGTGACATTCAGAAATTGCGATTCGGAACGAGAAGGCGAACACTCTTTATATTTAAAAAGTAGCGGTGAATCAGGGGAGCGATATTCGAATTGCATGTACACGGTTATAGTGTTCGTGAAAACGTTATGCTTGTGTTCGATAGTTACCTCTGTGATGGAAATCTACTCGCTGATATGCCTGCGTCGAGGTATATCGATGGTCTTTTAATAGACGCGAAAATTTTCATAGAACGCTTGCTTTTTTTTTTATCACATTCTTTTAGTAATGTAAACGGCGCCTCCGTTTATCAAGACGCTGTAGTTTTGATGGCATATTGTACGGGCATCATTTCACAGAATGTGTTACACGTGTATTTTGCTTCCATCCGAGGTTAGCGCGGCTTCTATGTAAGGAATGACTGACGTGTTACGTTACCTATTATCGTTGCAGTCTTACACTTGTTACTTTCTTTTTTGCTTTCTGTGGCTTGCGATACGTACCCTGACTTCGCTACATATTGTACTTACATTTCACGCTTGTTTCGGCCTAACTGATGCCTGGCAATACCTAACAGTATTAATAGGTAGGTACAGCCATGTTGAAACTTTCCTAACAAAAGCCCGTAGCGTCGCTTGCTCAAACCGAGAGAAATGCAGACGATGCCGCAACACCAGCCTCTCTCCTTCGTCAACCGCAACGAACAACGCCTATCGCTGAACAACCCT
Organism: Dermacentor variabilis; assembly: GCF_050947875.1. Taxonomy (NCBI): domain Eukaryota; kingdom Metazoa; phylum Arthropoda; class Arachnida; order Ixodida; family Ixodidae; genus Dermacentor; species Dermacentor variabilis. The sequence goes on along the minus strand of NC_134575.1, from coordinate 35,407,931 downwards.
GGCACCCCCTGTCCCCCACTCCCCCACTTCTCGGCCTGCTTCGTTTTTGTGGTTCCTCCGCCCCCTGGGTCTCCCATGAGGGCCACCTGGTCCTAATCTGAGAATTCCCCGAATTATACTCCCGGGAGTGCCGGCGCGAATAAAACACGTGGCCCATCGCCCAAGCGCTCGCTCAAGATTCTACTCCCCCCCCTCCCCCCTTCTCGTTACAAGAGCCTACATAACCACCTTGCCTTTAGTTCTCAAGCCTGGCTGCGATCCTCACCGTAACTCGAGGTTCAACCTGGGAGGAATGGCGGGAAAGAGAAGTAGGGGGCGGGCTGGGGGGGGGGGGGGGGAGCAGGGGTATTTACTGTGTTTTGTTCCGCGGAAAAATGAGGGCCTCGCTTTGTTCAACAACCCCTTCTCGCTGTCTCTCTCTCCTTCTCTATTCTCCTTTCCTCCTAATGGCGACGATGCGGTCTGTGTTCGAGATCAGTGCATACATTTCACGCTCGGTTGTGCCTCGTTTGCGTGGGAAAAGTGCGTTTGTGTTCGGAGCGGAAAGAGAGAGAGAGAGAGAGAGAGAGACCCCCCCCTCCTTCCCGTGTGGGGGAGGAGGCGGACGGTACACGATCGAGTATCGGCGCGATGGGTGACTGCTCCGGGCGTCGTCTATAGTTGCGTGCACAATAGCGGTACATGGTTGAAGGGTATCCTACTATATGTGACTTCCAAAGCTTCACGTCCCCTGTGTTGCCGTAGGAATGAAACTTAACGCGCATTCGATCCATGTTTCGCGAGTGTTCGAATGGAATCTTGATCGAAGCGGTCTTCAAATATATTAGGACAATATTCGATAAGTTCTTCGACTGTTTCGTTCAATTTCACGCCCCTATACGTGCACAGGAACGCCCGATTGTCCTACAGACGTCCACACTTGTGCGTGTAATTAACATTGAACATTTTAACACCCTTACGGGTGAATAGAGGGTGCTTGGTTTGTGCCGTGGCTTAAATCCTCAGCACGCTGAGCCAAGACGTAATAGTTTTTAACGACAAATGAGTATTTGTTTTCTGGCGGTTTGTTTTCTGTCTGGCAAGCGAACACAATCACAGGCAGCTGCGACAGACGACATGAAGACTGCACGAAATAAACTTTGATAGAAGTAGCAGTTCAACTCGGGTCAGACGTATCGGTTAGCACCAGAAGGTCTGAATTGGCACAAAGTTTTCGACTACGGGTTCTCTCGTCGCACATATAGTGAGAGACTGCCGTCGTATAGAGGTGTATTTTTGATAGCTTTAAGGAGTGTGTGGGCACTGGGATGAACCAGGGGGCACCGTTAAAGGTGTGAAGACTTTTAGAACGAAGAGGGCTCGAGCGCTGTGCTGCAAAGCAATGAAAGAGCACAGCGGTTTCTAAGTTCAAAGTACCAGGCCGAATGCTGTGAATACAGGCGCTGACGGCGACTGGCCCACTACCAGTAGAAGCGGCGATTTCAGTGAGTTCTGTCGTGCGCCGTGATGGACAGTTGCTGCAATTCTTCATAAACGTATCTTAATCGTGACAAAATGTGTGCCAACTGTGCAATTACTTTCGCCTTAACGCTTTACAAACGTGTAACACTTGCTTAATTTTTTCTTCCTTGCGCGTTAATTCCCCCCCCTCCCCCCTCCGCCTTGTGTGTTCCTCCTTGTTCACAAAAATATAGAGCGTGAATATGACGACGTTGAAGAGATCAAACGTACGTTGTCGCGATGTTCTTTGTTTTCTGTTCTTTTTTCTCAGCAGCAACGCGGCGTAAATGCCAGCGCAGATACCACTACCAAATGACGGCTGGGTACATTGTGCCCTGAGTGCAGCGGTGTACCGTACCTTGTATAGCGCTGCATACAACTCGCTGCACCGAGTAGGTTGCACTGTCGTATGCTGTGGCAGCCAACGCAGCCTGCCCGTACGAGCAAGTGCACAGCTTTCGAAAGAACTCTGCTGTTAGCCTTACGGGCGAGTGAGTTAAGACTCGGGACATAAGCTAAACTTCTTTGGCAACGTTTCCTAACCTGTTCTTTGTCCTAATTAGGCTGGAACTGCAGGTTACACAACAGCGCACGCTACTGATTACGCGATGTGGGCTGCGGTGTCGTCTGCTGTTGCTGCGGAGGCCCGGATCGTCTGCAACGGATGCAGACGCGATAGCGCAGCGATCGGCTGGGCGTTGTTGACCGTCGGATTGATTTCGTTAAGATTAATGACGCAAATAAAAAAAAACGAAATAACGAAGCTAAAGACGAAGCGGGGAACAGTGTTCAGGCGTGTCCTACATCTCGGATTGGATTGGTGGTTTAGCGTCGCTAGCAGTGCCCTCAACTAACTGGAAGCGCTGTCGTCTGTTCTGGTTGCGCGAGGCCGTCTGCAACGTAGGTACACAAGCGGAACGTTCGGAAGAGCGTTGTTGATCGAAAGCAGAGCTTTTTTTTTTTTTTTCCTGCGACCTCTCCCGGGAAGAGGTTTCGGACTCTGTTCCACGTAGTACACGGATCGTGTTTACGTTTTTTCGAACACACGCGCTCGCTGCACCGAGACGGGTGTTCCGAGAAAAACACTTATGCCGGGTGGCGATCCGCGTCGACGTACAGAGAAACCGCCGCGTTGCAGCGTGTGCGATGAAATACGATGCCGCAACGCAGCGCGAGTCAGAACAATGGATGTTGCTCGCGACACTCGCGTCAGCTGTTTGTTGGTTCGCTGAACGAAGAGCTCAGTAACCCCCCCCCCCCTTCTTTCTTGAAGTTAACTTTTCCATTGAGGTGGTAGCCACGCTGTACAGGGAGTTTGAGTCAGTTCGTAAGCGTTTACAGAATAGCGGGTCAGCGCAGACGTAAACCTGGAGGCCGCTTTGGTGGCGCTATCTAATAGCTTTAGCTTGGGGGCTCCTTCCTAAATACATGGGAAAGGAGAAGTCGCTTTTTTCTCGGCGACCGCTGCATCAAATCTGATCAGGTTTGTTGAACTCAAAAGAAGAAAGGTAAAATATAGTGGCTGTTCCTTGCGAATTCTCGATCTATGTTGTGATTTTTTAAAATAAAGATTGGTAAATAAGTCAATTTTCAGAAAACGAAACTACCAAGTTTGAAAGTTTGTAACCCAGCAATGGAAAACGATGTCACAGTTCCGTAAATTTCACCAAATAGTACATCTAAAGCGGACAAAATTGATATATAACGATGTATACATGGCTCTCAAATAAACCACTAACATGTGAGTAGAACTTTTGCAAGACCCTTGTAAACAATGCAACGAATTCACGAAAGATATCAATTGACATGTGAAATTTGTCCACTTTTGATGCTCTAACGGTTTCAGTTTACAGAACTGCGATATCTGCTGTTGGTGCAGAGTTACGAATGTCTAAGCTTTGTGCTTCTTTTCTTTTTATCAAACTTACCCATTTTTGAAAATTACATTTTCGATAATTCAGGCCCTAAATCAGTATTCCACTTCCAACAATCACTAGAATTCGACTGTTCTCTCTCAAATGCGGCAAACTTGATAAAAATCGGCCCGGTACTTATCTCAGAAAAAAAAGAATGATTCTGCGTTTTGCACGTATTTGAATAAGCGGCATCGGAGTTCGGCCCGCGGGCTAAAGCTTCTTAACAGTAGAGAGGACACGCAGGTAATAACGCAGTGACAGCAACCATATAATACTTAATGCTGATGCATAGAGCATCGACAGCGACGTGACTAAGTTTTAGAAGTACAGTATCCAAGTGGCTCCCAAAAAGCCGAGCTCCATCGCGGGTCCTTTGCGTTCTTCTTGTGTGGAACGAATGGATTGCGTAGCCTAACTTTAGGTACCCTATTTCTAAAACTCCCTATAGTCGTAAACATTTTAGACTTTTATGCAGCAAAAAAAAAAAAAAAAGAAATTGCTGAGGTGTCGTGGTGCGCAAAACGTCGCAAGATGTCGCTACCAGCGTTGGTACTACGTACCACCCAAGCCTACTGTAAACCGGTAATCCGGAAAGGGTAATACATATGCAGACAAGCTCAAGACTCTGTTAACAGATAGGTTTATTCGGTCCGTAAATTATTTCTGTTTGCGGAATGCCCATCTAAACTCCGGATGGCGACTGTGCTGATGGCCACCATCTCGTGACACTCTGTTAACCAACAACGTGTTGGGGAAAGTATTTAGCGTTCTTTGCATGCGTCGCCCGTCGAATGGGAAAGAGATGTGTCGTCACGCGTATGTAGTCGTTGTAGCCGACGCCTTTACACCACCGGCTAAGTATTGCACGATTTCGCGAAAAACGGCGCTGTAGCTGGAGCGCCTGTAGACGAAACAAAGGCGTTGACCGGACCTGTTGCTATAGCGTACCCGGAATGTTGCTTAACCACCTAGCACAGCTTCGCGCTCTCCTACTGTGCACGGTTGTTGCAATTTTAAAAGCTTCTTTGTGCGATCTATATAGTTCGAGCCATTGTCACAAGATGGCGCTGCCAGCGCCCCGTGGCATGTGCTTGCTGCGGTAAAGCTAGGGAAACGACGGAGCATGTTTTACTAGAACGTGAAGACGTCTACCCAACGGTCGATTTAGGCACCACTGGCCTCCTTGAAGCCCTTGGGTTCAGCGAGAGCAGTGGAAAAGTAAACATGTCCGCAATATGCATTAGTAAGAGGTGAAATATGAAATAAAAGTAGGGAAACGATAAAATAACGGAGACGTACAAAAACACAGTTCGCAATAGGGGATCATAAAATTTGGTTGTGGGAGTTCATCGTGTTTTTTTTTTGTTTTTTTATTGTTTAACCTAGGCAGGACATTAGGCCGTTTAATATGAAGAGCTAGGTGGCGCCACCCGCCCCTTTCAGAAGGGGACGCTCATAACGTCCATCCATCCATCCATCCGGCTCTGTTGTTCCGTAAGCGGCAACTGTTCACGGAAAGGCTGAAGCTTTCTAATAGTTTGTTTTAGCATAATGTAGGGCGTGCTGAGATACCCGTACGGAAGTGGGTACGTCCAGTAAACCGCAAGGTAAAGCAGCTCTGCTGGAGGCATCTTGCGATGCTGCTGTTCAGAGCTGACGGCTGAGCTACTTCCTGCGGATTCAGGCTTGCGAACGTGGTGCGTCGCGAAGCACACACGCACAAAACCAAGGAAGCACATATGGCAGTGCAGACGCAAAGCTAAGAAGTTTATTTTAGAAGGCGGAATATAGTTATGGGTATCCACAACGAATAAGGATCTGTGTTGAGAACGATAACGTGCTATAAGCCTCACTTAGTTTCACGACGATTGCGTTCTCAAAAGCAGGCACTAAAAAAAAAAAAAACCATCTTATCGATGAATGCTACTGTCAACACGTTAACGCTGCGGCATGTAAGTGGAATGTGGTCACTCGATCTTCTGTCTCCCTGTGATTTTACGCGTTTTAGCCAAACACAAGACCGCGAGGCGTCTCGACGGACGCTTCTGCTCGCCTTATACGCTATTGTGCGGTACATCGCCGCTAATATGATTCTGCGGCTACGCACTAAATGTCTCTATATAGAGGCAGAGTAACGCGCTAACAGCGTCTCCTAAAGACTGTTTCACGAGGTCCCCACGCGTATGTGTGTATAAAAACGAGAACCTCGGTTGGTTCCGGCGTCAAGACGTGCTTTTCGAGGAGGGGAATTAGGGTTCCAAACCAAATCGCCTGCCGTCCTCGTCTATGTGCATAGCTTCCAGCTTTCGCGCAGCGCAAAGGCTTGAATTGGGGCAGTTACCGAGCCAGCCCCGGCCATAAATTCGGCACCTCGCCTTCCGCCACCCCCGCATGCTCCGCTGAGTAAAATAGAAAAGCAAAAAACGGAAGTGGTCCGAACGACGATGGGGCCGGGAATGGCGACCGTTATGGCTTCCGTCCAGGGTAATATAGGATCGCGCCATCTGTGGACCAAATGGCGCACCACAGAGGCCACTGTTGCTGGAATGGAGGGAGGAGGGAGAGGAGGGGAACGCAGCTTCCTTTCTTCCCGGCGGTCGTAATGGCTAGTCGCACGGGAATGGTGTTGGGGAGAGCGGTTCCCACCCTTGCCCATGGTTGCGGCCATTTCTCGGGATTCGCGACCCACCCGTATACTGGACTGGCAGGGTCGTGAGTGCCGCTTGTTTGCGTTCCCTCGTCGCCTTGCGAACATATAGTGCTGCTACATTTTGTAGTCCGAGTGCTGTTGTAGTAATGGCCGGCGGCAGATGGCTAGCTGTTATCTGGGAGGCGCTCACACACCCTCGGCTACGACTCTGGCTATGATCGGGCTATATCCCGAGGGAGCTTCGAATTCCTCGTCTGCTTGGGCTGTTGTGTCGTCAGCAAGTTTCGCCTGTTTTTTTTTTTTATTTAGTTTTTCTTTTGCACAGCTACATCGGGCAGGCCGTGAGCTCATAGGATCGTTAAAAGTGTTAAGTACTCGACTCGGATAAGTGTTGTGTCTCATCGGTAGATGTCACTGTTGAGGAAAATCGGAAGAATTCTTTTGCGGAGATGGCGTTGCGATGGCAACTAAGGCGCTTCTGAATACGAAGAAACAACTGTCTTCAGAGGCTTCCTGTAAAACTGCCGAAGTGCTGCACAGGGGACGCTTTCTCACAATCGTTTATTGTTCCTTGTTTTCTTTCTCTCTGACAAACTGCGAAATACAGCGACTTATTTACAAAAGTGACACTGACGCACAGCAGACGATCAACAACCGACTCAACGTTCTCGTTTCAAGCGAAGAGCGCCTGTAAGATGCATTGCTTTGTTTTCTATTTCTTTCTTCCCTTTTTTTACTTCATGTTCAAATCGTACATTATCGGAAGAGACTGCTCTGGGCGTCTGTTCACAAAGTACGTTGAGGCACAATACTATAAATGAAGGCAGTACTGTACATTGATGCGGCGAGCGATTGTTCAGCCAACAGAAGTGGCTTCGCGAACAGACGGATAAGCAAACAAACAAGCAAAAATCTCAAACTCACTGCAGAAATGCTTGTGTGCTTAGGTTTAGGTGCACGTTGAAGTACTCCAAATGGTCAAAATTAATCCGGTGCTAGGGTGTGCATGCCTTGCAATCAGACCGTAATTCTGGCAAGCAAAATTCCAGAATGTATTTGTTTTAGTGTAAATGCTGCTTTCAGGCTCTGACTTGGCTCTATATAAAAGGGGAGGGGGGGAAGAATGCATTTTTCGCTTTCGCAACCTACCAGTAGGCAATACGAGCGAACTTGAAAAGCGATTATGTAACTATGCTTTCTACGTGTTTCAGGAGGGTGTGCTTTCTACGGGTTTGGAGGGTATGCCGGCAATTTCTTCAATACTCCAGCTGCAGAGAAGCCAAGCACGTCGGTCCTCCGTTGTCGCCTAAATCTTTAACTCTGATCCCACTTGGCACTCTTACTTTTGGCGCGTACCGAGTATACTCGCGTGCTTCTCGTGCGTCGAGCTTAGCGACGGTGGGTTGAGGGGGAGAGAGGTTGTCAGATGAGAGCGCAGCGCCGAGCCGAATTTATGGGAATGGGAGGACCGCTGCGTGTAAGGGGAAGAAGGCAGGCAGGAAGGAATGTTTATGCGGGTCGTTACGGGAACGACATCGAGACTCTCGCGAGAGTTCCGGGGACGAGAGTGCCCAGGGCGCCCGCGGGAGCTAATAAAGCTTTCTGCGCTCAGCGAGACATCTGCGCGCCTTGCCTTCGGCGCGTTGGTTGGGGGCCATTTCGCTCCGCGTACCACCAGCACCAACATTCACCCCCCTCCCCCCCTCAGGCCACCCTCTCCCCAAAAGCAAGCATATTCTGTAGTTCCACGGAACTGACAGACCAGACCGACGTCTCTGTTCAAGGAGTCGCGACGCGTCGTCTGCTAGCTTTCTTTCGCCCAAGGCATATCGTTCGTCCGTCGTCTGTTTCGGCTGCCTTGTCAGGTTCTCAGTCTTGTTGTTCCTCGTCTGTTTGCCTACAGTCGTCTGCATTCCTTTGCCTTCCGGTGCTTTTCTTTCGTATGGCTTTCGCCACCGTGCACAAGTGAAGTTACGCATAGCACATCGCTTCTTACCAGGGATTACTTGAATAAGCTCTTGGTTTAACGGTTAGGGTGGCCGCAAGGTAACTGTGGAGAATTAACGATCGTACGAGTGACGTGCACAAGGGTTTGCCTAAACTTCATTCTTCTGGCTTCAAGCGGCTTTGTGGCGTTGCAAATTGACGATACGCAACAAACTATTGCGCTATAAATGCAACGATGAGCAAATAACATGCACGTGTGTAAAAAGGTCTGACCTTGTTTCTCGGAAAACTATGGATGCTTGCAAATTAAAAAAAATATTAGCATAATAACTAAAGTCACAAGAACGTCTGAAGCGCGAAGGCCAGACAAATACATATGTACAACACACCATTCCAATGCTATAACTGAACATTCGGGACGGTGCAGTTCCCTCCAGTAAATTTCTTAAGGAACAGATGTAAACATGATAATCTCGTTTCTGTAAATTTATACTTTACAGCAGTCTTTATTAAAAAATTAAAGCCCAAAAGACAGACGGACGGACGGCTATACGGAAACCACGAGTACTTGAGCCTGATTTGAACTTCTCTGTCAGACAGACAGGCTCAAGCCAGGCCCAAGTAATAGTGATTAACGTATATTCGGCCATAATCGATCATTTTATGAAATCAAACAGCAGCTTCGATTCAAAACAGAAGTACTCGATACGTGTTCGAAGTTTCGTATGTTCACACACCTGAAAAGTTGAAGACTGAGAACGTGCTCTTCGCAGTAATTGAGCAACGGTAATCAAAGAGTAACTGTTGTCTGCCAACTGTATTTTGCTTTCTCTCTTACACACATACACGCCAGCACCCATGCGCCTTTGTCTACACAGCGTCGTCTGCTATAGGCAACCCTCTTGACGAACCAGACAACACGTTTTGTGGTCTGCTATGGGCTGTGTGCAGGTTTTATTTTTGCATTTTGTCTTCACGTGCCTGTCCCCTCCGTTTGCATCGCGTCTTATATTCAGGTAATCTCGACTCATTTGTAGAAGACAACTGCGTATGCATGATGTGAAAGATGCGACACGCGCATTAGTGCAGCACGCACGACAAGGCGACACGCGTGTAGCAAACTTTAAAAGAAGCCACATGCCAAGTCTGCAAACACGATGATTATTTCAACCACGCGTATATTAGTTCCTCCGTGTACACAGTCCAGCCCCAGCAGGCAGTCGCGTAAATATTACGCAGGCGCCGCAAGAGAGACAGAGCGTATAACTCCTTCTGTCTCACACTAGGAGAGTAAATTGTCGGGTTGTTTCCACTGTCGCGTTGTCCCTATTCCAGCAGATGTGGAGCCAAGCGAACAAAAGAACAGACGATGCTATCATACCACATTCTTTATTAGACGGCTCAGTTATTCCCTTTTATCGTCTGCTACGCTGCCCCGTATATGACAAGGAGTGTCAATTTATGCTCGCCAGAAGATTATAGCCGAAAGAAACATGGTATAATTTGTTCTATCCTTTCTGTCTGAGGTAAGTAAGTTTCCGCTTTGTCTCACTTAATTATTGATGTGTTTTGAGTGGAAATAGCCGGTATAGGAGCCACACAAAGCCGCGACGGAAGACAGCGCTCGCCTTGTTTAGTGCATGCACTGGCAAGTTCCTTATCTTTGTGTCGTCTGGAACTGGCTTGCGTTCCTTATGCGGGCTTGAAAATGGTAGACTGTAAGACCCGGTAAAATATGGCATCAAGCAGGTGTGCTAGGCCTAATTCCTCTTCTGTCTTCTTTCACAGGACAGGTGATTGCGCCTTGAAACAAAACTTAGTAACAAAAGAGCTAGACATCGCAGTTTCTAGCATAACGAGCACGCAGGGATACGCAAGTGGGCGTTATTACGGCTGGCGCCGTGACAGCAGACGAAAAGTGCCCAACCGTTGGCAATAGCAGACGAACTTATGCAATGGATGGCTGCATACGCTGGAGCATTCCAGCCACCGAACGATACGAACAAAACCCAACCGTCCATTCTACCTTCTTTTTTTTTTTCTTGCACAAAAGCGACTTTCTATTGTCCTGATGTGAGTGTGCTTTCGCAATCGGTGTTATCGTAGCAGTTATCGGGGAAGCCAGTTCTTGGTATATAGTTGCACTCAGAAGTGTAAATACCAACATTGCTCTGAGTGGATCACACACAAGCATTTCCCCCTCTCTCCCTCTCTCTCTCCTTCGTCTTTTAATAAGTGGAAGCTTTTCCTCAGAAACTCCTGCATAAACACATTGGAAAGGATTGCACGGATTTCGTTCAGGTTTTTTCGCGCTTAAAAGGAAACGTCAAAATGAGCCGACTGTAGCGAGCAGGTTTTTTATTTCGGATATCAATATTCTTAGAATAAATTCTTGAAAATCGCAGTTTTTTATAAAGCAATAATTTAGTTTACAACTCTGAAATTCAGCAGTAAAAGAGCGGTTTCGTAATTCTGTAAACTGTACCTATACATGTAATATATGACGCGGTTATTCCGCATAAAACGCCGCGGACAACAACAACAAAAGAAAGAATAACTGAACCGGTGAAATGTGTGGCGTAAGATTTCCTTGAACGCAAACTTGCGTATAGCTTCCTAAGTACACAGCGCGGCACAGCAACATGTGCTCGGTAAAATGCTTGCGCTTGCAAAATTTGTGCCACCTGTCAGCAGAATTTGAGGCTACGTTTGTGAAAAGCAAATTTCCTTCAGTAATTATAGGCTTGTCGAACGTCGTCATTGTTGCTGTAGTTCTTGTCGTGTGCACGCAGGAGGCGCGATCTTATAACGGTTCGCAAAGCGAACCGTTCGCTTTTCCGAACCGCTATGAGATCGCACCTTCGACAGGGCTCTGATTTTCGTCTGCTGTGGAAAAAAAAAAAATGCCCAAATGCGCTGAAGAACCTTGTTGATAGCAACCGCATATAATTTTCATAAAAAATAATTATTCGTTTCGCTGGCATACTCCATCCACTGAGAATACAAGAAACGGGAAAGAAACGGGTAGTGACTTCTCGTGGGTTTAGCCTAAATGAAAAGGGGGGGGGGGGGGGGATGGCGAGACAGAAAATATTGTCGGACAGACGTCAGAGAAAATGAAGAACAGGAGAGGAACTTTAGCGAGGTGTATACCTAACCGTCTCGAATCAAACCTTGCGGAATCGAGCGTTAAAAGAGTGCTTAAGAAATCTTAAGCATTATCGACGCATTTCGCCTTCAGCGTCTTATGCTATAGTCACGAAGACTAACAAACAGCTTTAGCTTTGCATGGTACGTGGTGTACGGTACCGATATACTTTCCCGTGCGATGTGCTGAGCGCATGCGCGTCTCATATCATTCGGTATACCGCGAATGTAGCGGCGACTACCACCGGTTTTTCTAAATCGCGCGACGAGGTCCCCACCTGTGTAAATACGATTTCTTCCTTTCTTTGTTATACATCGAATGGTTCATAATTAGTTTTACTTGTACCTTTGTTCATTCTTACTGCTTGTTCTTCATTGTTACAGTAAGAAATGACTGGTCAAATAAGGCTTCGCTTAGTCGCATCTCACGCTGAGTACAAAGCGTCAGCTACGTTTCGTCGGTATTTTAATGATGATCTGTTTGTCTTGACGCAGTTACACCTAAGAAGAAACGCAACTGAACCGCTAAAGTGTTATGTGTGTGTACCACATGGCGCCACGTCGTGAACCTAGCTGATACGCTGGCAATATGCGGAACGTTCTAAAAGCTTAACGTATAGCTTCACCATTAGTATATCTATACGCTCACTGAGCATGGTACGCGATAATGACACGCTAAAGATGTTGGTCTCTTGGCATGTCTATATACCGCGGCTCCGGAGTGAAACGGCCCATGCGCGGTGGGCCTAATACATCGCGATACCGCATCACACAAGGCTGAAACGCTCTATAATATCCTTGCGTTACCGTAACCATAGGGGCCCTACAGTTAGCGATGCGAAATGCTGCGACAACGCCCGGGCACCGCGAATTGAGTGCACGTCGAAGAACACCAAGTTCTCAAAGTTAATCCGGAGTTCCCCACTACGGCGTACCGCATGATCGTATCGTGGTTTTTTGCCACGTAAAACCTCAAAATTACATTTCTTTAATGCACGGCGGCTTCCTTCCGAAAGAAGCCGCAGTTCTTATACGCCGCGTCCGCTCTGCAAACTCAGCTCTGGTATTGTCCCGGTAGCTCGACGACCCACGTGGCCTGCTGTGCATGCGCCTGTTAGCGGCGTCCGCGCGAGTTGGTTCGCGTTCTCGAACGGCGTCCTTGATCACTCGCCTCGTGCTTCGCACAGTTGAGTTATAGCGTTCGGAGCGCGCGGGATGGCCTGTTGTGCTCGTGGACCACAAAGTCTGGTTCGATAGGCACGAAGGGTCACGCTATACCCCGCATGGCAGATGTTCCGATGCTCCGAGGCTTTGCGTTGCCAACAGCAATGCCCATACGACAGGCGCGCACGCATGCACACCTCTCCTCCGCCATCTCTTAAGCAGAGGTGCGCAAAGGTCCCTCGCACGTCAGAAGAGCTTCTTTATGAAGGCCCTACATCTCCGTAGAGGCCATATTAGCCCTGGGAAAGCGAGGAAGAATCGGTTAAGGATAAAAAAAGGAGAGAAAAAGAAAAAAAGAAAAAGATGGGAAAAGAGGCAAAGGTATAATTCTTGGCAACAATGCTGGAGCTTCGACGAAAAAACGCGCCGCGCCGAACGGCCATAACTCCGTCATGGCGGAAGGGGCGAGCTGCAGTTATGGCCGGTCCGTCTGGACGCATATATAACCCAGTCTCATTAAAAGTGTGCAGCGTCGTGAACCACTGTGGCCTCTCCGCGACTGAACCAGACGACACTGCAGACTGCCGTGTAGTGAAGTTACCATGATCTAAAGATGAAGCGCGTGGTCGCTGCTATGAAGCTAGGAATAAACGTCAGTCATTCGTCATACGCAATTTACTTGCCACTTTGTCGTCTGCTTGTGGTATGCGACAAAAGCATGCGGCGTTGCAAACATGTATGGGGAGGGTAAAATAGCATCCAAGGAAAGCTGCCATGGGAGATTATATATCTACGCTCTATGAGTCCTTCATTGAACGAAAGTGACAGCATTTGCTGAGTTTATATATTTATTTATTTTTCTTAATTTCCTATACATTATCATTTCCTGACTTTCGTATCATGTTCGACGTAGTTTTATCCAGTTTACTTGAAATATCCTCGTTTCCGCTTTCCTTAAACTTCATATTGTTCTTGTCACAGGTGCACATATGTCCAGTTCTAATATTCGTGCGCCGTTTCACTCTCTGTCGCGCATAAGCTGAAGCCGTTCGCGCAGGTAGCTTCGAGTGTGCTGCATGCATTTCACGATGTACGGGGCGTACGACAAGCAGAAGTGAAAGTGAGGGAAGGTCGACGCTGACGTAATTTACGGCGTCGTTTCCGCGGTTATTTCTAGAGGGCGCAGGCTACCACCCCGCGCTGCTTCGCACCGGGCATGCTGTGTACGGTGGCTATATAGCTCCATCGTGAGAACGTGGAGCACTCCCCACCACCGGTGCGAACGCTTGTATCCTCGCAAACGAGCAAGGGAGAAAATGCCGTTCGCTGAGGGCGGCCACATAACGAGCGCGTTGCGAGCTTTAACGTTTCACAGGAGCACACAGGCGATATTGGAGATAAGAAAACTCGAACGAAAGAAGCAAACGCGGACGCGGAGCGTTATTGCCTCGCGAGGGGGAAATCCTCGCCTGTAAATTTTACCTGCCCCGCCGCAAATTGTGTCCAGGTCGCCTTGAACCCCTCCCGGTTCTTCATATCCGCGTACTTCTGTTCGTCGTACCTCCTCGCCAACATACCTGTCTTGCTCTTCTTTGAAAATGTCACGGTCGCAGCGTGAAAGAAACCATAAACAAACAAACGAAAAAACAAACAGAGATAGACCGTAAGAGCAGAACTTATGTGCTCTCTTCTAGAAGAGTACTGCTTGTAGACGAAAATGTTTCCGCGCGGATAAAAAAGAAAAAAAATAGAACGGTATGACTAGAGGGGGGAAGAAATCGTCTGTCAAGTTGCGTGTTCGTCTGCAACGACTCTCGCCTTCTCTCATGTGCGGTAGCAGACGACATTCCGCGCGCTGAAAGAGTGAGATACTGTTATGGCGGCGTGCCGGAACATATATATTGTGTTTCCTTTCCGGAGATCGGCGATCGCGACTTTAATGGCGGTGCGCTAGAGCGGTCTTGCTGAGCCGTACGCGGTGGACAGGCGCGGTGAAAAACGGGAGTGCAGCAGAAGTTACGGCTCTGTTTTTTTCTGAGCAAGAGCATAGCTGCTGCCATGCGCAATCTCCCGAACTCTCGCGCTCTCACGTTCGCCGTTAAAGCACGTTCCTTGTAACGCTTGTTCCCGAAACAATTAGTCAGCAGCAGAAGTTCTGAGACCCTCTATTAGTCAGATTTTTTTTTTCTGCGCTCTATATCTTCTTCTGCACTTATACTCTCGGGGGTTTTTTTTTTCACTTTTTTTTTGTCTGTCTTCGCTTTCTTTCCAGGGACCCGCACCGAGTGTCGTCGGAAGGCGACTTGGGCTACGCGTACATAACACGCTTGTTCAAAAGATTTAGTGCCAAGATTCTAAGCGAGTCCGCTGTCTTTGGAGCTTATTCGAGTTAAAATGCAGACGATTTTCAAGAATCCGAACAGACGATTTTGCAGAAGCGCATGAATAAGTTGAGTGCGAATAAGCAGACGGTGTGTTTTTCGAGTAAGCATACTTTGAAGCTGTCAGCGTGGGACAATGATTCCGATGACAGCGCGCTCTACCGGGAAAATTACACTAAGAAAAAAAAAATGAGTGCACCTTCTACACGAGTAATCGGTCATAAACTACGTCTGCCGGCGTCGAAAACACATTCCACCTTTCGGAGAAACGCAATGGCGCCGACGAACACGTGAAAGCAAGTGTTTCTTTCTGGGAGTAATTTAGTAGAGCAAAGCTCCCTGAAAGGGAGATGTGAAAAAGTCGGCCGTGTTGTGCTGTCAGCCACTGAAGCGAGAAATTTCCTAAATAATATTCGGGTAAACTAGCGTTGCAAATGGAGCGTAGCGTCACGATATATAATATACCGAGAAGACGACGATCACGAGTCTGTTCACATTTGTATATTCATTTGACTTTTCTTTTTAAAGCCTTCTGCCGTCACTTTGATGTTTGAGTGGTTTGCGTTTTAGTTGAGCTGAATTTGCCTTAACTGGTGCTTCCTCGAAGGTTCAAAAGCTTTTCTTTTTTTCTTTTCTTTCTCGCGTAATAATCTTCCTCCATAATTAAAAGCAAGCGAAACGAGATATGTATACTCACGGAGTTGATAATTAAGACAGCCTTTGCGTCCTGCGGTCACATCCTACGATGATAGTAGGACAATAGCGTGTGAAACGCTGACATATTTTGGGGCGAATTCATAGTTACGGTATCCAAAGACTCCTTTAATGTAGTCCTTGAGCTTCGCTTCCGCAATACCGCACATGTCCTAAGTAAGCAAATTACGACGTATTTGGCGAACTCGATAGACTACTCATATAGATCTCTATACATACAGTCACAAGATGTCTCTCAAGAGCTTGCGCATCGCATACTTTCTCGCATCTATTACGAAATTACGTCGTGCCTCCTGGCGATATCGTTCAAAAAGTAAATTAGCAATCTTTAATGAAATAATCTAAGTATTAGGACTCGCGGCATCGTTCACCATCGGCTGTCGCGCCAAAGTGTGTTCTGCGAAAAGAAATCCGTTCTGAACGGCTTCAGTATCGGTTTCTTTTTCTCAGATATTATAAGAAGAACGCAACAGTTCATTCCCTGTTATTCGGAACGGGAAAAAAAGAATACGCGAATAATGGCAAATGTCTTTTTAGGATGGTCTTCCACTAGGCAGTGGAGAACGTGAGGGTACGTCGGTGACATGTTGGGACGTCAAAATCCGTTACGTCACGGCGAGATGTTGCAAGAACTCCAAGATGGTGTCGCCCCCCCCCCCTGCCTCCCACCCCAATCTTTCGTTCTTTTGCGTCTTTTCAGACTCACCAAGTCTCTTGTCACGGTATGAATGGCCTCATTTTCACTGTTGCAGACGCGTAAATCGTTAATAAAGCCCAGCTTGATTTTCTTCCCTATAGTGTACCGTCAGCAGAAATTCAAGCGCAAACCATTCCGAAATTGCTGCGTTGAATTTGTTTCCAGCTTCACCTATATGTAACTGGAGCTTATTTCGGACTTCAAAACGTACAGTCAACAGCGAAAGTTTACCGGATGCAGTTTCCCCTTCATATGTGAATTCCTGCACTGCTAAGGCTTGACTTTCGTATTTAAGGAATTACTGTGTAGGTGGCGAAGGCTACTACATGCTGGAACACTTAATTCGAGGCTGTGTGCCCACGCTTCGCGAGAATTCAGCTTCTTGGCAGATCCTGCGTCCCGTAAACTTTTGCGGCTGACTGTACGTCTGGAACTGCTGCGTGCTTAGAGGCCGGCTACAGAGCGATTACACGTCGAACTTCAATCTCATTACGCGTGACAGGCCTCTCTGATCAGTTCTTTCCTGTTTGCGCGTCAATTAGCGTTGATGATACATCCGCTTCGCCGCCGGTTTAAAGCGACAAAAGCAGCGCCACCGCAACAACGAAGGAATCAATGAACAACATCGTTGCAGACGACGCTTTCGAGAATCAAAGGAAGGTCGTCTGTCTTCATCGTCTGCCCCACCACGTCGTCGTCTGTTGACGTGCACTTCTGTTCCTCGGCGTGGTGTCACAAATGTGGTTAGGGTAATAATATACTAGAAGTAACAAAATGCCACGGCGCAACCCGACTTCCAAAAACGACGTTACGAAACTGGCTCGGAGGCAGGCGCTCCCGACGAGCCTATAGAGTGGGCGAGTAATGTGAGCAGTAGGTAGTTAAAGCGAAAACCGCGCCGGTTAACGCTTTGCCGCCGCAGGATGCGGCGCGCTGCGATTGCGT
The DNA here is from genome assembly GCF_050947875.1 of Dermacentor variabilis. Taxonomy (NCBI): domain Eukaryota; kingdom Metazoa; phylum Arthropoda; class Arachnida; order Ixodida; family Ixodidae; genus Dermacentor; species Dermacentor variabilis. Next base: position 35,390,870 of record NC_134575.1, on the reverse strand, counting down.
CATGTCGTTTGCAACGCGAAACCGGCATACAGCTTCGTTTTAACCGCGCAGCCTTTCTGAGAAGAATGTGTGAACGCACTCAAGCGCATAAACAACGCAAGGCCTGGCTTATACGGCTATAGGCGTACGACGCTTGCAAAAGATGAATTTACGCGGTTCATGTATTTTCTTCGCAATTTTTGTTAGACGCTACGCTTTCTTGACCTTGTAATGGCCCCAATGCAGTTACTTCCACAGCAAGGAACGTGTTGGAACCATGTGTTGAAAGCGCCGCAATTTCGGTTTCCGTTACAAGTTTTGGTTTCCCTCTATCTAGTCAAGCAACCTTGTACGTCCAGAATTTCGTGTTCTCTTCTCTCCCCTGTCTCTCTTTTTCGTGGTCTTTCCCACCGGTGTTGTATCATTATGGCAACACCGCGTTTCTACCATCGTTTACGCACATTAAATCCCGAAGGATTTTATAGTGTTCTCGCTCTCTGTCATCTGCCCGAGGAGTAGCAGCTACATCAACGGGCGCCATGGAATCGGAACAAGGAATATATTAGCCTTCGTTCACCTTTATTTCTGTCCATATAGAGTACAGTTGTACAAAATGCGCTGAAATGGTTTTTGAGTTAAGGTCTGTAGTAAGCATTGTAAATAATGATTTAGTAATTAGTTTGCTGAACTATTCACAATCGAAAAAGTAGATCTGCATATCAAAAACGCTACCACCGACCTCCGATGCGCTAAGTTCTCGTTCCTGAATCAGCATTTTCATGTTTAACGCCCAGCATAGCATATAATAATTCGTTGGGCATTACTAGGTTAAATGGCTACTGATATGCACTTCCGACCTTGTCGGGATGACACTCTACAAGTCCCAAGATTTTTGAAACGTTTCATCATCATCATCATCGTCGTCGTCATCGTCATCATCATCATCCTCCTATTTTATGTCCACTACAGGACGAAGGCTTCTCCCTGCGATCTCCAATTACCTCTGCCCTGCGCCAACCAATTCCAACTAGCGCCTGCGAATTTCCTAATTTCACCACCCCACCTAGTTTTCTGCCGTTCTCGACTGTGCCTCCATCCTCTTGGCACCCATTCTGTGATCCTACTGGTCCACCGGTTATCTAATCTGCGCTTGACATGGCCTGCCCAGCTCCATTTTCTTTCTCTTAATATCAATTAGAATATCGGCTATCCCCGTTTGCTCTCTGATCCACACCGCTCTCTTCCTTTCTTTTATCGTTACGCCTATCATTCTTCGTTTCATCGCTCTTTACGCGGTCCTTAATTTGTTCTCGAGCTTCTTTGTCAATATCCAAGTTTCTGCCCCATATGTTAGTACCGGTAGAAAGCATTGATTGTACACCTTTCTTTTGAATGATAGTGGTAAGCTTCCTGTCAGGGTCCGACAATGTCTGCCGTATGCACTCCAACCCATTTTTATTCTTCTGTAAATTTTCTTTTCATAATCAGCCCCCCCTGCGAGTAATTGACCTAGATAAACGTACTCCTTCACAGACTCTAGAGGCTGACTGGCGATCTTGAACTCTTGTTCACTTGCCAGGCTATTGATCATTATCTTTGTCTGCTGCATATTAATCTTCAACCTTGTGGTTACACTCTCTCTGTTAAGGTCCTCAATTATGTGCTGGAACTTGTCTCCAGTGTTCCTGAACAGGACAATGAAGGTTGCTGAGATATTCGCCGTTGATCCTCACTACTAAGCCTTCCCAGTTCAATAGTTTGAATACTTCTTCCAAGCGTACAGTGAATGGCATTAGAGAGATTGTGTCTCCTTGCCTGACATATTTCTCTATAGGTATCTTTCTACTTTTCTTGTTGAGAATCAAGGTGGCTGTGGAATCTTTGTGGATATTTTCCAAGATGTTTACGTAAGCCTCCTGTAGTCTTTGATTACGTGATGCCTCTATGACTGCTGGTAGCTTTTCTAAATCAAATGCGATTTCATAATCTATGAAAGCCATATATCGAGGTTTATTGTACTCTGCAGATTTCTCCATTACCTGATTGACGACATGGATGTGATCCATTGTAGAGTATCCCTTCCTGAAGGCAGCCTGTTCTCTTGGTTAACTGAAGTGTTGCCCTTATTTCATGTGAATTTATCTTCGTCGATATTTTTATGCAGTACTTGAAGTAAGCTAATGGGCCTAAAAATGTTTCAATTCTGTAACGTCTCCCTTTTTGTGAATTAGCAAAATTCACAAATTAAGGACTCGCCTCGTCCTTAATTTTTGTTTCGCGCTTTTGTTTTCTTTCTCGAGGAAACAAAAGTGAACATTCTAAACAAATGCGGTTTACAATATATAACATACAACATAGCATAACGTAACAAAGTATGACGTATAACATGCAAAGAAACAACAACAACAACAACAACAATAATAATAATAATAATAATAATAATAATAATAATAATAATAATAATAATAATAATAATAATAATAATAATAATAATAATAATAATAATAATAATAATTGACGAGTCAAAAGGGACTCGGCGAGCCCGAGTGTTTGCCTACGGACACGACAGACCCATTGGGAGGTAGAGCTGTACAGTTTTCGCTGTTAAAAGATGTGCCAGGGCTCCCTTAAATTATGCGCCGCGGTGTCGCAACTAACAGCTATTATTCGGGATCGATTCGGAGAACGCATTTGCCGAGGAGTCGAACGACGGACCTCTGTGCGCGTGGCGCATCACGACGCCGTGTAAACGCAGTGCCAACACTGTTCAGAATCGATGCGTTAGCGAGATCTATAGCTGGTCGTATCTTTGACCTTTGGACAGCAAGGTCGTATCGACGTCCTTGTTGCCCGGACCGCCTACGTTCTCCCACGCTCGCGTCCTCACATAATAGCCTGTGCACTCCGTTCCCGCGGCCTTTTCGTTTTGTCAGTGTAGATTTGTGGGCATGTTGGTGTAACATTATGCAGTTTTTTTTTTTTTTTGTAGCGCAAGAACGTAGAAGAGAAAACAGACACACACAAAGTGCCTGTGTTTTCCCTTCTACGTCATTGTGCTTTTTTGCGCTACAGAAAAAAAAAAACTGCAACATTATCGTTTTAAACGTCCGCTTAACGTGGCGATCGTCCACAGTCCCGAAAGATCATGCGAAATGCAAAGGTGACGCTGGGCCCGCTGGTGCTTCGCTGTTCGGCTTGCTATCGTGCGTAAGTTACGCCAGCCAACCAGATTTGCAGGCGTTCCGAGAGAAAAAATAAACGTCGGGTATCAACGAGCCAAAGCTGAGCAACAGTGTAGACGGTACAGAAAGAGAGAGAGAGAGATGAATGTAGGAAGGCAGGGATGTTAACCAGTCAGAAGCAGACGGCACAAATATCAACGGAGGAAAGGTTGTCTTTCCCGCTTTCTTTTATCATCGATGTAGAACGAGATCACCCGGACTGAAAATGTCATATGAATTCGCCTTTTCTTCTCTCTCTCTCTCTCTCTCTCGTCTTATTCACAAGCAGGGTCTCTTTTTTTTTTTTCCTGCACGAAGGGCTACATGCGAATGAAGCTTCGTAAAGACAGCTTTAATTCACGGTTCCGTCCGCGCGCATTCGTTTTCGTGCGACCTGAAGCACAGAATTGAATATCGGGCCTCTCGACAACGCTTCCAAGAAAACCGCGGCGTATTTCGCGTGTGACGGGCACATACTATATGAACTATGACTACGAGTGTGTATATGATCAACGACGTGAACTGTGACTTGTACAGGCGGCGTCAAAAAAAAAATGTTTCCGGCTAAAGGTTGCGAAAGGTTTCCATCATGTTCCGACGCATTCCAACGGTCCCCCTTTCCGACGCGTCGTCGGCAGTCGTCCTACACAATATATATACAATAGTGATTTTGATGGAAGGGGTAGAGTCACTGGTTTCACGCCTCCCATTCTTTCGAAGATGTGTGCGTCGTTCGCCACTTTAGAAAAAAAATAGGGAGAGGAGGGAAACGCAGGTGCGCGCGGAAAGGGCTCGGCGGCAATTCGGCGAAAATGCGGTGAGCAATGCGGCCATCCCTTCCTCGTCGTCAACGAGTCGGATGGAGAGGCAACGGAAAAGGGGCGGGAGGGGAAAGGGGTTGTCTGTGCGCGCACTCGGCGCTACGGGCTTGACAAATTTACTTTAAAGCCCGGAAGGTTTTCCGTAGGGCGGGTCGGGGCGGGGGGGGGGGGGGCGGCGCAGGGGAGGGGCTAAAAGTATATATATGCTCGGGAGAAGCACTTACGTCAGTTTGGACCTATAAAGTGTCCTTTCGAAAGTCTAATGTCGTTAACTTTCGCGGTGATAAATCGTTTGTCAAAAGAGAGAGAGAGAGAGAAAACGAAGGGTGACCGTAAATTTACTTAAGTTTCGTGCTGAAAAATCTTCGGCGTCGTTATGTTGGTGTGACGTCAGAGATTTCAGTGCACATATATGTGTGTGTGTGTGTGTGTGTGTGTGTGTGTGTGTGTGTGTGTGTGTGTGTGTGTGTGTGTGTGTGTGTGTGTGTGTGTGTGTGTTTTCGTACTTAGGCAGCTGTGGTTCAGTAATAGAGTTCTTGAATCTTGCTAAGTTCCGACTAAGACGGCAAGCTGGGCGAGTTGGTGATCGAACATGTTCCTATGGGTGGGCAGCGCAACCCGGACGAAGGACGAGAGGAAGTACACAACACGAGCGCAGACTAACAACTGGTTTTACCAATTGTTAGTCTGCGCTCGTGTTGTGTACTTCCTCTCGTCCTTAGTCCGGGTTTGCGCTGCCCACCCATAGGAATAAGTTCGGACTTTGGCTCATTTTAGAATAAAAATGTAACCCACCCTTAACGATACCAAATCAACCATAGGCCCCAGCAGACGAGGTCAAAATCTGTGACGTCACGGCGCGAGCAAGTGCGGGAACTTGAAGGCGGCTTCGCCACCTGTCTTGTCTATTTATTTTTTGCTCGTTTTTTAGCTTGCAGAACCCACCTTGGCCTTTTTATCCTTTTTATTTCTGTAGCTGAAGGGTAATTTACTAGTATACGACGAAACTATCTTTTTTCTCTTGAATATCCGCAAAGTCCTTAATAACGTAAGTAAGGTCAAAAACACACGCGCGCCCGCAGAAACTGCCCAATCTGGTGAAAGAGGACATGTGAAACAGTGAAAGGACGGCGAGAGCGAAAAAAAAAAAAAAAAAAGAAACGTCTTCGTCACCATCCTTTCACCGCTGCACATCCGGTGAAAGAAGCCTTTGTCTTTTTTCGCCGTCATTTCACCGTTTCACACCCGCACAGCGAAAGGAGACAAAGTCTTCTTTCGCTGTCCAGATCATTTTTCACCGTCCGGTTTATCGAGGCCGACCTGTCGCCGAAAGCAACGGAGCCCGTATTTCCAAAAAAAAAAATCGTGTCGTCGTTACGCCAGTGACGGACCCGGCGTGGACGCCATCCGATTGTGCAGTCCAATGAGGAACCACTCTTGCGCAAACGGAACTTTTATGAATACGCGCTCGGGCATTTCTGGACAGCCGTTCGTCTATCACCGAGAGAGCACGAAAATACGTCCGCGCATACGAGTTACCCCCGTCCCTTCCGGTCGACTGGCCGTGGCAGTTAATTAACAACCGTTTCCAGCTAAGTTTCCTGCAACTTCAAAAATGTTTCGAACAGGAGAAGCGGCCGTCTTTCGGCAGCGCCGTCTACGGATCGGGCAGGATTGACGCGCATGTGTTTTGTGTGTTATTACGCGCATGTTTTTTTTTTTTATTTGGCTCGCGAGTGCGACTGGACTGCTGTACCAAGAACTGTTTTGAGCAAGTTTCCAATACGAGACATGCAGCGGCTTACGTGAGGTTAGAGAGAGAGAGAGAGACCGAGGAAAGGGAAAAGGCAGGGAGGTTAACCAGAGGGGAGGATCTGGTTTGCTACCCTACGCTGGGGGAAAAGGGGAGGGGGAGGTAAAGTGATGACAAAGTAGAGATAAAGAAAGAAAGGAGCACAGACATGCAATCACAGTCGGTCACTGTCGCCGCGTACTGTCACCGCACAGCACAGTAGCACTTGCAGCCCTATGAACATCTGTTTACCAACATCTGGGAAAGAATAATGATAGGTGTAACGTTAAGGGATAAGAAAAGAGCAGATTGGGTGACGGAACAAACGCGAGTTAATGACATCTTAGTTGAAATCAAGAAAAAGAAATGGGCATGGGCAGGACATGTAATGAGGAGGGAAGATAACCGATGGTCATTAAGGGTTACGGACTGGATCCCAAGGGAAGGGAAGCGTAGCAGGGGGCGGCAGAAAGTTAGGTGGGCGGATGAGATTAAGAAGTTTGCAGGCATGGCATGGCCACAATTAGTACATGACCGGGGTTGTTGGAGAAGTATGGGAGAGGCCTTTGCCCTGCAGTGGGCGTAACCAGGCTGATGATGATGATGATGATGATTAACATCTGTTCATGCTGCAGCCGCTTGCCCACTTCTGTTGCCCTCAAAACACTGCAACAGTGCCCTCGTCGCCCTCTGTTAGGTTCGTGTGCCAGTCCGTATGACCAACTCTGAGCGGCCCGTCAACACCATAGCGGTAAACTCGCGGATGTCGATATCATCCGACCACTCGCACGATTCGCGTCAAGAAAAAAAAAAAAAAGGCTGCTCAGACTAATGAAACCTCCTGGAACGTGTTGGAAAACCTGACTGCAATGTGCCGGAAAATTTGTTGACTGCCTATTGTTGGTACGGATAGCCGCACGATGAATCTTATCGCAGACGTGTCAGAGCCGTCTGACGACGCGCCGGAAGGATGGCTTCTTCGCGGAATGTTTTGGAAAGCCGATGAGGACCTATCGGGCGCGGTTGTCGGTACGACATGATACGATCGCTATTATTCGAATGATTTTCGCGCTTAAGTAGTAAATGCGCGTTGATCAAAACCGCCTGGTCTGTCGAAATGTTGGAAACCTGTTGAAACTAAAGTTTTAAACTCGCTGCGTGCTTTTGTCGGATGTCTCGGTAACGACCATGCGTACGACCGATTCTGAGAACTCTGCGTACACGTGCTTTACGCTCTATGCACGTGTGTTCCGTATTCGTGTTCGCTTGAAACTAAGTTATGAACTGGGTTAGCTTGGGCGGAATAACGACTATTCAAAAGACGGGGGACATTCTTGCGTATATTCCGCCGTCTCTGTCTATTCGCGCTTCAACGTATAGTCATCACCGTGTACAAGTATGTCAGACCCGTTTCTCATCTTTCGCGTTGATTTATTTCCTCTCTGTTTTCTTCCTTTGCTGGTTTCAGCGACAACGGGGCAAGCGAAAGCAACGATTAGAGAGAAGAGAGAGAGACAACCACAAACTTCTCGGCAGACGGCTTGGCGTACGTTACCAACTCTCTTCCTCCTCCTCCTTTCCTTCCTGTGACTCAAGGAAAACAGATAAACAAAAACAAGAAAATCACCCGCGCTCAGAAAAAGAAAACCATTTGCGAGAGACGCGAGTCACAGCAGCGCTGACTAAATGGAATAGGCTTGGCCGGTCTCTCCGAAACGCCTCGGCCACAGACTGCGTGGCGACGGGTACGCCCTCTCGCGCGGAGCGAATTGAAAAATAATAATAATAATAAAAATATAGGCATCCTTTCTCGCAAGACAAGCGGGTGTCTTTTGCGAGAGCGAACACACCTACCTCATCCTTGGATGCCCTCTCCCCTGTGAGAGACTCCTCGGACGACGCGCATGCGTGGGGTGGGGACGATCTCGCGGACTCGTGGGGGCCTCAACGTCCGCACGGCGGCGCTAGCATCGCTAATGATCGGCGCTTCTCGCGCGTGGTTGTACGAAGCGGTGTCACCTAATAGCATATGGCGCTGACCGGCCCTCCAGCCGGCGTCAAAGGGGTGGTGTGATGGAAACCGGTAAACTACGGTGGACGAACCGCGAATGCTCGGTTGCGCCGATTCTCAGAACACGGCCTTTTTTTCTTTCTTTCTCTCTCTCTCTTCTTGTCTCGTTCATTTCTTTTCTATTTTTTTTTGTCAAGAAAGCCCGAGGAGGCTTCTACGTAATCGCAGAAGTTGCGTAGTTTCCAGTGCGGACGTCGATTTCTTAAAAGAAAACGAAGAAGTGTCGGTACCCTGAAATGACACTAAAATATCGTCTAACGAGGCGAACGTTGGGACCGTTCGTGCAGCAAGAGTGGAGTAGCGCGAACTCAGACCGGTGGAGATGAAATCAACATTGTAGCATGGTCATCGTAGTCAGCATCAACGAAAACGACAAAGAACGAATTGATTTTACAAGTGACCCGCCGTGGTTGCTCAGTGGCTATGGTGTTGGGCTGCTGAGCACGAGTCGCGGGATCGAATCCCGGCCACGGCGGCCGCATTTCGATGGGGGCCAAATGCGAAAACACCCGTGTACTTAGATTTAGGCGCACGTTAAAGAACCCCAGGTGGTCAAAATTTCCGGAGTCCTCCACTACGGCGTGCCTCATAATCAGAAAGTGGTTTTGGCACGTAAAAGCCCAAATATTAAAAATTAATTATTTTACAAGTGAGCCAAGCCATAATACTGTTTATTGCGCATTCAATCGAGCGTTCCGCAATCTCCCGCCACCTAAGAATTGTTGTACCCGTATGTGGCGCTGGTAGCAATTTGCGCGCCGCTTTACATAAACATAAAGAACACAACAAACGTAGTTACTGTAACTAATCTCGGTTTGCCGCCGTTTAGACTGCAATCGATATAGAATAGGTAGAAGAGAAGAACTTCGAATAATATAAACCACTGAGGTAAGTTTAGAACCGTGTACAGCAACTGAAAATGCATACATCATGGGTAGAAAAATCGCTTCACCACAGTTACCTGAAAGACTTGCCAAACTTTATTGAGAGCACAAACCTTCAATTCGTGAAAGCACAGTTCTCTCCCCCCCCCCTTCCTCGCCACCTCCTCTCGCACGATAGCGTCACACGACAGACCTCAGTTCCACACTTGTAACAGCTTGGATACAACCGATAAAATGAACGCGCATGCGTAAATATGCGGGTAATAAAACACCCGTCAGTATACGGGCCATGCTTACCGCGAATCAAAGTGGAATTTCTCGCAGACTACTGCTACAGTAGGGGTGTGCCAATATTAGAAACATTTGAATAACGAGTCAAATATTGTTCCATTCAAATTCGGTCTTGGAATCGAAAAATCAACATTCTCATATAAATACGAATACTGTTCGAATATTTCAGTGCGACAACTGTGTGCGGGCAAACGAGAAACCGGAACCAAAGTGCGGTAAATTTCATCCCTGTGGGCATGATATATATATTGTAATGCGGTTTAGTTTAGAAGATGCAGCGGTGGCGTAGAGGTAGAACACCCGCCTCGCGTGCAAGAGGTCCGTGGTTCGAATCCCGGTGCCGGCAATTTTCCACCGGATTAAAAAAAAAATCCGCGTGTTGATAAAATTGCACAAACAGGCCTGGAGTGTGGCCTGATCCCGGTGACCAGAACCGGTAAAGCACTCCCTCACCAGAGCAGGATTGGCCACCATGGTGCAGTACTTGGCCACAACCTCCTATAGTACATGACCGGGGTTGTTGGAGAAGCATGGGAGAGGCCTTTGCCCTGCAGTGGGCGTAACCAGGCTGATGATGATGATGGTTTAGTAGTGGTGCGACGGCCGGTATGGCACGCGGTCAGAAGGGCGTTAAGAACTTCGGAAAGAAGCGCGCACGCCCTCTGTCGCTCAGAAGTTCCCGTGGCGCCCCATGACGCAGTATGAAGTGATGCAGGAGGAAGGACGCAACGTCGCGGGCTGTCGCTGTTTCCAGCGCCGCAGTTTCTGCATAGCGGGTGAGGTGGTTGACGGCGACAGTAATCCAGCGATTGCCAGCTGATGTGCAGGGAAGAGGACCGTAGAGATCGATGCCGACGCGGTCCAATGGTCGGGACGGAGAAAGGAATGGGCTGTAAAGGACCCGAAGGACCGGGAGCAGGAAGCTTGCGTCGCAGGCACGCTGTGCACGAGCGAATGTACTTTCGCACAAAATTATGCACGCCACAAGTTAGTACCACAATATATGTGCCACAAATTAGTGGCATGCATATGTTTCAGAGCGGCGTGCAAGTATCACGTTACGTCAATTTTGTCCGCATTAGAAGCCTCATTATGTATAGCTTATGGAGCTTCAATATCGCTCTTTATGCATATTTAAAGAGTAGGGTATAAATTCCAGCTTTTTTCTTTTTAATTCTGCGATATTCAACAATTCCTGCAAAAGTAAGATGGTAGCCTAAACCGTAAAAAAAAATCCCTTCCTGCAGTCTTCAGATTCTAACTTTTTTTTTTTTCTTTTAAAGGCAGCGAACCTTTTCGCATTAGGTCCACTGGATAGGGAGCGAAATTCCTTCTCCATTCCCATGTATTTGTGTAGTGGCTCCCTTACGTATATAGCTTCCGATTAGAGAGCTTTAGTTTAGGGGACGCAAGCGGCTTGCGTACGCAAGAACTAGGGGCGACGATTCTGCGCATGCGCAGTAAGCTGTCTATTAACTCGCGAGCGAAACGGTGCGCCTTACAGCAGCAGTTGCATGAGTGAAAGTTTGTTGCCGATCGGGAGGCGAATAAATACGCAGCTGGGATGCACAATTCTCTGAACATCCAATTCTGAGGAAAAAGAAAAATGTTGAAGGTGATCTGCAGCAAGTGAGAAAACAAACAGCTGACGTCACTGGGAAGTTAAAGGTCAACACAATATGGAGAGTAGGTTGATCCATCAAGACGTTGCTGGGTCGTACGGAGAAAACGTGCGAACAAGTCGTAGCGTCAACGTTCCTCAACATAAGAATGACCTGAATGACGACCTCTAAGGGCGCGACATTTCAAAATTAACGAGAAATCCGACTTCCACGAAAAACCGAGGTTGTTTGGCTCTAGTCAGATCTGAAAGTTCAAGCACATACATTTCAGATTCGTGGTAAACAATTCAAAATGTTATCGTTGACTGCTTTTTTTTTATCTGACATTAAATTTTATCGCGCAAAGTGTATGACGCAGCAACTAAGATGGTGAAATATTTAGCAACGTCTCTTAAAGATAGCTTCGAGGCTCACCTCGTCAGCTGCGCTAAACAATATTTTAAATGTGGGCCATAGGCTTTGTCTTTACAGACGAAGGTGTTTCTGTACTATATGCGATTCTCTTAACCCGCTCTGTGTTTCTGGGTTCCCATTGCTGTTCTGTGTTTATTTGTACAGTTATTGCGCTACACTGGCAATTTTTCATTCACATACATATACATAAACACGTACATTCGCATATACATAAAGCTAACTCACGCCGTATATTATACCTGGCACGTTTGTTGATATTTAGCAGGGTCTCATTACTGGCCTGGTCGGCTAGGAGCCAATGTGATCACTGCGTAAACTCTGACTTAAACCTGAATGAAATTATTCAAACGAGGAAGAGTTTGTTAGGCTGCATTTTTTAAACGGATATTGTTGGGAAAACCAGGGCCCGTATTCACACACACACAAAAAAAACTCATACACTGTATCTGTTCGCAAATGCTCGCCAATCCTGATGCAGGACATATCATTAGCAAAGGATACCATCCAATGGCGAATAGCTCTTACAAACGAAAAGCTTCGTGAATTATGGACCTGATACCGTGGTACGTAAACTTTGCACTGGACTGCCATATAGGGTTCGTAAATACTTTCTCGGTGCCACAGTCGCCAGTCAGCAGTCATGCATATAATAATAGCTGCAAAGGTCTTTTAAATCATCAAGATGTCTGACGCGGCAAACGTGCTTTAGGCGGGGAACGATGACGGCCTAATCGCTTTCGAACTACGACCTTTTGAGCATTTTGAGCACTTGTATGGTGGGCACGGCTTTGCTGGTAACGTTGGCGGGTCGGCGTCACCGAGAAACGGCGTCAAGCCTCCTCTTAGTGTTTTAACCTCCCCGAAGAGCTGGAGATTGGCGTGTCTGTAATCAAACATTCACGTTATACACCGATTTTCTTCTGCCACGACTTCTCTCAGAGTTACTGAAAACATTGGATCCGAGGTAAAACGACAAGTTTTCTTCCTAGCCATGCTTCTTAACGGTGAAGGTCATTAGAATATTCTCGGTAAGTTGTCAGTGGGATAATGCACGAGTGTAAATTTAAGGTCGTTACCATTTAAGACGATGTTGTTTATTTTTTTTTCTTTGCGGACTCGTGATATGAAAATCGTATTTGGTATTGACGGCGGGAAGACTGATGTCCGATTCCGTCACCTCCTGGCGCTATTCGATTCGTATTCGATTCGAATGGCTTCTGGCACTGCATGCTGCATTCGATTCGTTCTCGATAACTACTGCAGTCGAGCGCCTGTACAACTAACGCCTCTACAACGAAATTGCCTGTATAACGAAGAAATAATTCGGTCCCGGTTCGATTGCGTTTTTGTTAAAACGTCTATTAAGACAATCACAAAAACTTTCCGCCCCCAGGAAGGGGATCCATCGGGGTGAGAAGCTCCACTGCGAGACGTGCGGCTCGCGACCCCTCTTTACAACGAAGTAGTCTGTATAACGAATTATTTCGGAGGTCCCAGGAGCTTCGTTATATAAAGAAGGGCGTTGCACTGTATTCGCACGCCCACTGTTACAGGGGGAAAAAAAGCGTCCCGACAAAAGCGCGACACCGCGAGACATTTCTGACATGGCGCTGCCTCCGGCTTCGACGCGCACGCGCCCTCCAAAAGATAAAAAACAAAAACAAAAAACGAACAAAAACTCCGCCTCCCCAACCCGCCGCCACGTTTCGTTCGTCGCATCCGCTGCCGTTTTACGCGCGAAGCCGAACCTCTCTCTCGTCTCCGCGGAGCTGCCATCTTTCCGGGAACGAAAGCCGGCCGTAAGGCGCGCGGCTCCACTTCTTCGAACCAACCCCACGCGCGCGCTCTCGCGCGCCGAAAGGCGTCTGACGTTCCTCCTCCTTCCCTACTTGGACACGGCGCGGTGGGGATCCGCGCTCAGACGCAGAGCCGAGGACGCGCAGCGGCGAGCCGCATCTGCGGAGGCAACAACCGCCGCTGTCGTAAAACCGGCACGCAACGAACGCCCGCGGTGGAGAACGCTTCCGACGCGTGACGGGCGCGTAGGCGAGAGGCCGAGACGGCGCGGTTGCCCGACTAACCCAAATAGAACGGGCTCGTCGCAGGGCGATGACGAGAGAAGGCGCGTGCGTGCGTATGCACCCGCGTTTGCTCGTCTGTAAGCAAATGGCCTTCCTTCGCGCACGCTCTATGCGTACGACTCTGCCCACGCAAAGCACTGCCACGACGAAGCCTCGCAGGAGTATGCCACCGGTCCGCTCCAACCCCGATCCTTCCTCGAGGACTGGCTCACTATATGGCGCGCGAGGTGCCAGGAGAGCTTCTGTGGGCCCTCGTGCGGCACGTCCAACTAGAATTACTGTGTGGGCTCTCCTTTTACCAAGCGGAGCCTGTGCAGTAACGCTACGTCCGACAAGCGTCGGGCGACAGGTTGTGGGGGATATTATGTAAGCGTCCACCTAGTGGGCATGTCCATTTCGTCTGCTGCTGAAGTTCTGATCGGCTGACCTGGGGTACGCGCCAGAAGGAGACAGGTGCCCTTCCAGCCAGTCAGCACTGGTGATTGCCATCGAGCTCCGAACAGGGGACCTTCTTGAATAAAGTCTCTCTCTCTCTCTCTCTCTCTCTTGCCTGTAAGCGCGCGTGAGTGACGCAGTGCCTGAAGAGCGCGAAGACGCTGCAGTCGGTTCCCGTTTAGTTCGACCCTCGCGGAGCGCAAGGTTTGGTCGAATTATCCAAAAGGTCGAATTAACGAACGGCGGCAAAATGAACGAATTCAAATCTTTTACATTGCTCGAAGAAGTCTGTGGCGTTTCTTTGTTTCTTGTTCCCAGAAGCGTTACTCGACCTGCATGAGGCGTTAGTACGGCGGCATCATTTACGCCCTGCCGCAGTGTGACACAGCACGAAATAAGCGAGAACAGATGGCTTCACGGTAAGGACCGTCGGCATCTAGAAGATGAAAAGAAAATAAATTTAACGTGATGCAGCTTCACGCCTAGGGAAGCGGAAGCACCGTACACGCTCAATTTCTTGCGTTTTCAAGCTCCTAATGTCAGCATCCGTCTACGAGGGGGCGTCGCTCGGGCTTGAATTAAACCGAAGCGACATGCTTTCTTGTTCGAGTTAACCGAGCTTTCCTTCCATATCCCTATATGCTTTATTGCCGGGACTTCGCAGTGCATTCGAATTAGACGATATGTCGAATTAACCGGATTTGGGTGTGCATTAACCTTGCGCTCAAGTTTTCCATATTCTCAGCAGCGCCAAACCACTTAGCCAATGTAGCCAGGACTATATTGCTGGAGACGTCACGCGTTCACGATACCCTGTAGTCATGCCGAGGCGAGAGTGTCCAGGTTCTACAAAGATGGTGCAAATGCGCATGTCTTGCATACCTCACGGCGGCGAAGGGCCAAAGAATAACTCGTTCTAACGCTGCCTTTGATGGGGAAAGGTTTCGTTTATCGGGTGTTCTTCAAGCACACCGTGGAACGAGCGCGTGTCTGTGCCCCGTTCATGTTGTCGTCTCGTTGCTGTCGGATTCCAAGCGGCTGCAAGCGTCGACAGCACTTGTAGGAGGCCGAAACGTCCCCAACACCGTCTGGCCAGTTAGCAAATTGGGTGCCGATTAAGTTTAAGGGAAAGATGAGGCTTCTTCTTTGTTTTTTTGTTTTTTGCGGGCAACAAAGGGTTAGATCGCTTAGTGATGCCGTACTCGAAACATTACGACAGTTCCTTGCGCATTGTGTCTGCCAAATGGTCCACAGGCTTCCAGCAGACGCGGCCGGATTCGCCGTAAAACAATTTACGCCCTTAAAAGTGAATGAGGGTGTACAACTCACCTCCATATTCCCGGAAACGATGTAAGGGCTTGAGTTATAGATTAATTTACACCCGTGTTGTCTTCTAAGGGTGTAAAATTCTACTATTTACACCCTTAAACCATTACTTTCTTAGTTTACACCCAGAAAGAGCGTATGTGACATACAGATCAGTTTATACCATTTTCACTTTACGGGTGTAACTTACACTAGGAGGTCTAGGGGCAAATGTACATAAATGAGCTACGTAGAGGTGAGCGGGGTGCGGGGTTGGTAGCTGGTTACGACTGGTGAAATACGGCATACAACGTGCCCCGCTGCGCCCCCAGGTCCCTGCATATTTCCGATGCTCGTTGCTGTCCCTCCTCCTCGCCCTCCCCCCCCCCCAGCTTTCTTTCTTTTTGTGTGTGTGTGTGCTGACGAAATTTCTGCTTGCCCGATCACTTCCACGAACGGTGCACACATGCACTGGCGTTTACACTACATTCTCTTCGGCGAAAGGCGCTTCACGGATGAATAATGCGCTCGCACATACATAGCGGCGAGTCAGAGAGAGAGGGCATCGCATGATCACTTTGCCGAGCGATGATGCGGAGGCGAGCTGACTGGCAGGGATATATGTGTTCTCTCCTTGTACACGCGTACGGCCTACCGGTAAAAAAAGGAAAACGCCGTTGCTGCCTTCCGCTGCTGCGTTAGCGTTCGACGCTCGTTTTCGATCCCGCTGACATGGCGTCGAAATCGGGAGACGCGCGCGCTTTTTGGCTGCGCGATCGTGATGCGGAAGTGAAGCGAGCGAGCTACGCTGGGGGGAACTGAACAGCCAGTTTCTTTTTCCGCGTGTCGAGAGATTTGCGCATGCGCGGCGTTTTGTCGGCGCGTGTTGCATATTGTTTTCGCCCGAAAACGGCGCGTGCTTCGCTTACGCACCGCGCCGAGATAGAAGGTACAGTGGGCCAACGATAATTTACGAGCAAGCCGCAGCGACAGCCTCCGCGCGCGCTGGGAGTCTGCGTTGCTTGGCACGGATCTGCAGCACCAACTCTGGGCCGTCCAGCGAGCTGAGGAAGCCGCCGAGGGCCAACAACCCTTGGCCGAAACTTAGGCGGGGTCCAGGCCCACCCCACCAAGTCGTAGGGCACTCGATAAAGTTATTTGAATGAATGAAGCCCGCCGTGTATAAGAAAGAACTGGAACAACCGGGCGCGTAAGACGCGACGTCGAAATCGCGCAGTTTTCACCTATCGAGAAATCTAACGCGGTCAAAATTTGGTGTATTACATAGGCCGCCCTGATAGGAAGGACTTACTATTTGGGAGGGGCGCTTTCTTTTTCTTTCTTTTGTTTTTTTGAAATTGTCGTTAACGTTGTAACGACTTCACGTAAGCTGTCATATTGCAGATGAAGTATGGCGGTCACTGAACAAGACAACGTGAAAAAAAGAAAAAAATAGGGACTTGGTCAGTGAGCGCAAATTCTCCTTCATCGTGTTACCTGACCAGTCAAACTGCGTCTAACCCACGGACGACAGGCTGTAAGCTCTAACAGACGCGGTTTTACAGAAATCCTATATCTGTTAGCTGCAACGAGCTATGGGATTTGTAAACATTGAGATTCAGTGTTTGGTTGTCTTTTGTGGCGATATTTGGCAATTAAAATACGTTTGCAAAAAACAAAATTTTGCTTTCTTGCTACAGTTGGTAGAGGTATTCTTCTTCTCCCGAGTGTAATAAATTTCGCTCACATCGGTCAAGCGGTCGCGTACTGAGAGTATTCCTGTGTTTCTCGTGCACTTGAATTGTGGAAATCAGAGTTAGACTCGAGGTAAGGCTTCGTCTTAAGTTTTGCGGTGTTCAACATTTTTTGTAGAAAACAAAAAGAAATTGATCGCCCGTCGCGCATTTTCTTTCTTCTTTCTTTTTTTTTGTGTGTAAAAAGCTCTTTCAAATTTCTTGTAGTGGCTGCTGAGCAAAACGATTTCTCCGCTCTCATGCATTTAGATAGCAGCTTCCGTATGCATGTGGGCTTTAATTAGCCCGAATTGCTTGTTATAAGTTTTACATCCTCCTCCTCTCGTCATCGTCACCCATAATATGCGCCTCTTTCTTCCCTCTTCATTTCCCTCTTACCCTTCCCCCAGCGCAGAATAACTGGCCACAAGGACGTATACCTCGGGCCGACCTCCCTGCATTCCGTATCATTAACCCCCCTCCCTCCCCCCCTCTCTCTCTCTGTCTCGTAGCATACACTCGTAGCCACTCCCGCGGCTGGTAGTGGTTTTTGCAAAGTCTTGTGCATTTCGCGTCGAAATGCCTACCCGATTACATTACGACGTCACAGTGTAGCATTCCCCTACACCATGCACCCTAAAGGTGCTGGATCCCGTTCACCATGCAGGCATTCGCCATGTCCGCAGGAGCCTTCAGGACAAGTCCTTGTGACAAACCTCGATCGAGTGGTCGCTCCGTCTGCAACGGCGATACTTAAGCTTCACGCGTGTTTTTTCCCGAGAGTGAACGCTAGCTCAGAACATCCGTCCTACTCAACCGTAAACGACATGACCAGCAGTAGCCGTACTGTTTAATAATCGACCGGCAGCTATGGAATCCTTCTCACTGCGTTTAAGATATAACTTGATGAGGAGATGGGTGTTCCAACTCCCTGAACATAGCCGGATGACCCCAGCGAAGCCATTGTCGCCGTGGCACGTTGCAGCTCGTCGAATGTGACGCATCGTTTGTCGAGGTGACAAAACACGCTCCAGAGGAACATATTAGGACGCACCTCCCAGAACATCGGTCGAAGTACGCGCGCACACAGTTTTACACTGACTCTTCAACAGTTGGTTCACCCTTCTCGGAATCCGACGTCCTGCACACGGAAACAAGCACTTCTACGGATGAGGCCTGTGCACTATTGTCGGCTGTGAAACGTGTAAAGAAATCAAAACTCAAAGAAATAAGCAATTAGGTTTACAGTCGCCCTAAGCCTCGCAAAGCCTCCATGTCACTGTGTAAACACAACAAACCCTGCACACAGTGAGCTCTATTTCGTTCTGTGCACTGCGTATGTGTCTGGCTGGCATGTCGTCATCTGCCGGGTGCCTGTCCATATAGATATCGAGAGCAATGTGCTAGCGGGCCCCAAATTGCCGCATCAATTGCATCACAAGCTAACGCAATCCTTCCGCTGCTGTCCCAGCTGCCACAGATCTGAAATCCTTTCCTGGGAAAGAAAATGAAATGTGGCAACGCTTGTGGGACGCTGAAAGGAATGATAAGCGTCAAGTAATTAGGCCGCAGTTAGGTTTCTGGCCCTCCACAATCAAAAATTGGAGGACGCTTAAGCTTCGCCTTCAAGAGTGGAACGCGACAGCGTTCCCGTCGACCCGCCAAGGGGTGTAAGACAATGGGCTACGGCGCAGCGACTACGCGCCCCGCATCGGACGCGGTGAGCGTCGAGCAACGCAGCGTTCGGCGCGACAACGAAATGTGCGCCTGAGCAAGCGACGCACGCCTGAGCCTTAGAAACAGCTCGTTTCTAAGGCAACACCGCGTTCACTAGAGGCGCTTTTGTACCGCTTTGAAGCATCGAACTCGTGGCTCAGTCATTCTGCTTCTGGACGCCGTGCAGTACGGACGCAGAATGGAGGGCTCCTCGAGAGCTGCGAAAGCGGCCGACGTTGGCCGTGGTACCCCGTGTTCCGCGTTGCCCAAGGATTACCGTGTCATCTTGCCGCCGTTACCAACAGGTGAAGGACAAAGGCGCGCAGTTGTATTGCACTGCGACGTCACTGGACGGCCTTATAGAATCGACGACTTCCGGAAGCCCTTGAAGGATGCTGGAGTAATTCAGCAAGTAGGCGGAATTGGTGCATACCAAATGTCGCACGTGTGGCTGCTGAACATGAAGACAGATGAGGCAAAGCAGACGCTGCTAGACGCCGGACCACTACTGGTGAAGAACCGGACATGCCTCGTCATTGATCCTGCGAGGCAAGAACTCAGGATTAAGCTACATTGGGTCGCGTTCGACGTCACCTCTGAGACCATTCGACGAGCCTTCCGAGAGTATGGCGAGATAAAGGAAGTCATCAGTGACCGGTGGAAGGCCGAGGACTTTGAGGGCGCCGAGTCAACGACTCGTCTAGTGCGTCTTCTGCTGCGCGATGGTGTCACACCAGACCGCATCCCACATTAGATGCGTCTTGGTAGCGGCACTGCGCTAGTGGTTGTGCCTGGACGTGCCCCGTTATGCCTTCGTTGTCACAACACTGGACACATACGACGTGAATGCCGAGTGCCCAGGTGTGCTGCTTGCCGAGCGTTCGGGCACGAGCAGGCTAATTGTACTCGCTCGTATGCCAGAGTTGCAAGCGCAGGCGGTGAAGCAGACCGGAGCGAGATGCTCATGGACGAAGAAGAAGCGGAGAGCGTGGCTGGGATGGTGGCGTCTATCAGCGACGCGGCCGCAGTGGCGGCGTCCACCAGCTCAGCAAGTGCGCAAGAGAACAAGGCTGCAGACGCTCGGGCAGCAGACGCCACTCTGGAAGACACTTCTACGGGAAAGTACGAAGAAGGTTCGGCAGAGCGCCCTTCTGAAACCCACTCTTTAGGAAAGCAGCTGCCACTAAGTGCGTCCGGGAGTGGTGAGAAAACAGCTGAACTCAAGACCGCAGTAAGCGAGGTCGTTGCGACGCTCGAGGACAGTGATTCGACGGATGAGGCTGCAATGGACGCCGAGGCAACACCTACGAAGCGCCGACTCAGCAAAGCAAGCACGGCATCTCAAGACACCCGGCTACGAGCAACGGAGAGGCGTGGGACCGAGCCTGGAACCAAAAAGCCTCGGGTGGCCACCAGCCATCAGCGGTCGGCGTCGCTTACACGCGGCGGCGTCAAGTCGACGCCCTGAGCGTCGACTGGACTGTGTGTTGATACAAGGCAAGGTCTGTGAGGGGAGCGCCGTAGGCTCGGTCTGGTGTCACTCGCCAATATGGAGTCCTTAGAGAGGTCGATAAATATTGCAACACTTAACGTCCGAGGGCTTAGTGCCAACAGGCGGCAAAACCAACTTTACCGCCTCGTAACGGAGCACGATTTTGATATTGTAGCCATTCAGGAGACCAAAGTAGAGAGAGAGGATCAGACAGAGCGTATGGTGCGTCCTTTCACGAGACGCTATAACGTGTGTGTTGCCCATGCGGTGGGGAGGTCTTCGGGGTGCATTTTGTTAATTCGGCAGAGTCTTGGTGCTGTAGTGCAGTCGGTGACTACCTGTGAGTCAGGCCGTTTCATTGTATCTGACTTTTCCCTGTCAACAGAAAATTGGCGAGTAATTTGTCTTTATGCACCAACTCAGGCTCAAGAGCGAAAGCTTTTTTTTGAAGAAATGGAGACGTACGTGAAATGCGAGCGTAGATTAATCCTGGCGGGAGATTTCAATTGTGTCTGTACGGAACGTGACAAAACCAGTGGGAAACACAATGATGCAAGTACTGCTGTTTTGAAAGACTTGATTGCAGAATTTAATCTAGAAGACGTAGGTGAATGTCTTTGCGGTGGAAAAGCGGTCACCTTTACCCACTTTCAGGGTGCGAGCCATGCTAGACTTGACAGAGTGTACGTGTCGGCTGAACTTATTCAGTCGTGTCGAGATTATAGAGTCATACCTGTTGCATTTAGTGATCATTGTTTGGTTTCTTTCCGTGTTGGAAAGGAAAAAACAAATAGCAAAAAAATTTCCTGGGATCTTTGGAAATTTAATGCAAACTTGCTGAAAGACGACGAGTTTTGTGAGCAGTTACTCAAGGCTATAGATAAAACAAAAACTCAAAACTTAGATAGTTGGGCACATAAATGGGAAGTTTGTAAGCAAACAATTAAATTGAAAGCACTTGAACGGGCCAGTGTCTTAAGTCACGCGAAAAAAGAACTCGAGTCCCGTCTTAGATTGAATCTGAAGCAATTATTGGAAGCTGAAAGTATACAACCCGGTCATTTCTTAGAAGACATAAAAAGCATAAAGCAAAAACTTGAGCTGATAGACCAAGAGCGATACAATGGAGCATTGATTCGAGCCAGAGCTGAAAAATGGAGCACAGGAGAAATGCCGACAAAACGTGCCTTGGGAATCGAAAAGAAATATGCTTCCCAAAATGCAATAACAGAAATAGAACATAATGGGTTACTGTCTACCAACAAAGAAACAATAGCAAGTTGTTTTTTGGAATATTACAAAGTATTGTTTTCTCGTAGCCAAGTTGACACTGATAGATTTAAAAAAGACTTCATGTCATTGATGCCAACATTAGATGATGAAACTAAGGAAGTATTAGAAGTGCCCATAACAGTAGAGGAAGTTAAAAATGCGATTGACCATTTAAATAATGGCAAATCACCGGGACCGGATGGCTTAAGCGCTGCATTGTACAAGGCGTTTAAGGGTGTTATCGCACCTGTTTTGACTGAAGTATACAACGA
Source organism: Dermacentor variabilis (assembly GCF_050947875.1). Taxonomy (NCBI): domain Eukaryota; kingdom Metazoa; phylum Arthropoda; class Arachnida; order Ixodida; family Ixodidae; genus Dermacentor; species Dermacentor variabilis. Next base: position 35,369,469 of record NC_134575.1, on the reverse strand, counting down.
GGCTTACGCGAACAAACATCTACCGCCGTCCTTTTTGTCAGCACACACGGTCCTAATACCAAAAACTGAAGACCCAATCAAATTACGTAACGTCACATCGTACAGGCCGATTAGCCTGACAAATATAGACTATAAAATATTAATGAAAGTGTTGGCTAGCAGGTTGCAGACCGTAATGAAAGATTTAGTCGGTCCACATCAAACGTGCGGAATAAAAGGAAGGACAATTATGACAAATATACACATAGCACGATCGATCCTTGAATGCTGTGACGCAATGCAACTAAGTGTCGCTATGCTGCAGGTTGACCTTGAGAAGGCATTCGACCGCGTGCCGCACGATCTGCTTCTATGTATGCTTGAATATGTGAATGTAGGCAATGTTATCAGCGAAGGTGTGCGGATGGCTTACGCCGGATGTACGACGAGATTGATAATAAACAAATCAGTAGGTGAATACATACCAGTACAGCGCTCGGTCAGACAAGGGTGCCCATTATCTCCGCTTCTTTTTTGCATATATATTGAGCCCTTTTGTCTAAGCGTAATTAGGAACAACTTGATACGTGGATTTCAGTTACATCAAACCGAGGTAAGCCTTCTTGCTTACGCTGATGACATTGCAGTTTTCTGTGCTGATCATGAAAGTATAATGCATACCGTCAATGCCGTTAAAAGTTTCTGTCAAGCAAGTGGTAGTGCAGTAAACTGGGACAAGTGCGTTGGGTTCTGGCATGGGGAATGGGACGTCGCACCAAGGATGTTTTTGAACATTAAATGGCAAAAAACACCGACAAAATACTTAGGAGCACCCCTACAGTACTACTCTGATAATGAGCCTTATTGGAAAAAACAAACAGAGGTGTTACGTGAAAATGCACAAAAGTGGAAAGGATGGGATAAGTCGATTTTCGCACGGGCCACGACGTGCAACCTATTTCTTGTAAGCAAGCTATGGTATGTAATGCAAGTTTTGCATTGCAGCAGGTTAAATGTACAAAAAATGCACAGAGTGTTCGCGATCTTTATCTGGAACTCTCTATGGGAAAAAACGAGCCGAACAAATCTGTTTAAAAGAGGGAGTGATGGTGGGCTTGGTCTAGTGCATCTGTATGTGAGACAACTCGTCAGTCGATTTGTTTTTCTCAGAGATGTAGATCATACCTTTCTCAGAACTATGATTCAACTGAGGCTGGGTAAAGTGCTACCAGAGTTTGTTGTGTCTTCGGTGTGTCAGCAAGGACCAGTACGAGGATATCTAAAAGAAGTGGTGTCATCTTTCCGCTTCTTATCGGTGCGTTTTTCTTTGCAATATTTGACAGATGTGTCACGCAAAAAACTGTACAAGGACCTTGTGGATGTGTTATTTCCTGTGCCATTGTACCGTGAATTATACTGTGCAGGCAAAGGAAAAGATGTTTTGAAACGCGTTAAAAAAATGCCAGTTGCGCCAGGGGTTAAAACCTTTTTTTTAAGCTGCACACAGGAACCTTACCTGTTAAAACATGGTTAGAAGAAAAGGGTTTATTTGTTCCGTGGGGTACTCATTGTTTGTTATGCAAAAGACCAGAGACAATTGAGCATGTGTTTTTAGATTGCTGGGGTGGAGTGTTCTTCTGGGACATCTTACAGAGAACCTTGAAAAAAGAGTTGCCATTAAGTCCGCACGGAATCCGTTATCTCACGGTCGAAAACGACGATGGTGTGCCTTTCGATCTGGTTATGCTCCTGGGCCTGCACAGTATATGGCGAACTCGGACTGCTGTGCACAATGCGGATATTGACGCTAGACCGGTTCGCGAATATTTTTGCGAATCGTTGTCCCATTTTGTCGAAGTGCAGAAGGTACAGTCGTATGTACCAGAGTGGGTTCCAAGATTAGAAATGTTGTTGCAGATGCCGAAATACTGATGGCTTGTAGTCAGCAAACAGCTGACGGTTCTCGGTACTATTATCTTGTTAATCTGTTCTTCTAATCTCGTAAACTCTGTGAAAAGCGAGGCAATAAAGAGAAAAAAAAAAAAAACTCGTGGCTCAGTGGTAACGTCTCCGTCTCACACTCCGGAGACCCTGGTTCGATTCCCACCCAGCCCATCTTGGAAGTTGCTTTTTATTTATGAAGTGCCTGCCTTGATTTATCGCTCACGGCCAACGCCGCGGACGCCGACACCGACGCCGACGCCGACGACACCGGCTTTTCTGCGACACGAGCTCCTTAACGCTATCGCGTTAAAACACGACGAACTGATGTTCTATTCTGTTGACTCTTGATAGGAACTTAAAAATCGCCTCCGATGTCTTAAACGGGCCTTGCTCCTTGCCTAAGTAATTGTCCCATTTTACCGTGAGGTTCGTAAAGTCGGAGTACGTCCCATCTGGTAAAAGAAGGGAAATTGCTTTGACGTGCAACAAGACGTGGAGCAAGCCTTAACACATTCGAGGCGACTATGGGGGGGGGGGTTGACAAAAGATGGCTTCACTCATGTTTTCTATAGCTTCGGTAGAAACGGTGGGACACGTTCGTTTCACTCATTATATAAAAAAAAACAGAAGAAAAACATTCAGAGCTTCAGTCTAGGTCTTCATTGAAAAGCCCACGTTATTATCATTCTTTTTACCTCCCCCTCCTCCCCCGTTCTTCGATACAGGGTAGCAAACCTGATTTTCCGTTGCGGTAGACCTCCGGGCTTTTATTCCCTTTCTCTCTGTCTCTCCTCCTGAAATACAGCATCCTAATGCAAGCATATACGCGCTCGTGTACCCCGATTTGGCTGCACGTTAAAGAACCCCACCAGGTCAAAACATAATCCGTAAATAGGGTGTTTGCGCTGCCCTTGAGACACCCTACACCGTCACACCCGTAAAAAGCCCGCGAGCCCATCGGCTCGCCCGCCGTGGTCCCTTTGTAGCTATGGTGTTGGGCTGCCGAGCACGAAGTCGCGGGATCGAATCCCGGCCGCGGCGGCCGCATTTCGACGGGGGCGAAATGCGAAAACACCCGTGGTACTTAGGTTTAGGTGCACGTTAGAAGAACCCCAGGTGGTACGAAATTTCCGGAGTCCTCCACTGCGGCGTGCCTCATAATCAGAAACTGGTTTTCGCACGTAAAACACCATAATTCTTTTTCCGCATTGGCTCGCCTTCAGACTGACACGCAACGAATTACGTGTAATTGATTACTCGTAGTCAATCACGTTCTTTAGTAGTTTTGTATTTTATCAATTGCATTCCTTTTTTTTTTTATTCGGTAACGCTCACTGTTTACCCAACCACATTTTTTTTTTTCAGTAACAGGCGAACGCCTATACCGGGAGCGCTTTCTCAGAGCAGCCCAGCAGCAATGAAGCGGTTAGCTTCACAGACAGTCCTGATGGGCTTTCGTTGGAGCATTGAGTAACCGCCATATTTTCCACGCTAGCTTGTGCTCCGATATTGGAGATCGCAGGAGTCTTCGTCCTGCAGTGGACATAAAAGATAATGATGATGATGATGTGCTCCGATACGTTACAAAACCGTGACTGTTCCTCCAGCACACACATCGAGTGAGTTTCCGGTGTCGTTGCTGATGTACTCGTGAAAAAAAAAGGGGCGAAAATAACCGGTGAAACATTTTTTTTTTTTAAGTAATCGTTCGTGAAGGCATCTAGCGATCTAAATAAGTGAAAAAGTAACAACGCGCGAATGGCTGCAGAGGATCGAGTGGAACAGCCAGTCCGGCTTGTTCTATTTACTGCATTTTTTTTTTTTGCAGCTTTGATAAACATTCGGAAGGAGAGTACCGTAAAAGCAATCGATTACATTTCGCTATAGTTGTTCAGTTACTTTCGTGGGGCGCTAATTTGTCACTGTAGCGAATTAAATTTCTGGATGAAATAAATTCTAGTTGGTTACTTCTTTTCTGAAACGTGTACAAATCTGCTCGCTTTCCCAATGTGGGGTGAACGAGAAGTCATCCATCGTTCTCACATTGGTTAACTTATCGCGGAGAGAAAGAGAATTCAAACGTTTAATAACGCGAATCAGTAAGAAAGAGTTCTTTCTTCACCCGGAGGTGGGTGGCCTCCTCAGTCCAGGTAGCCATTGGCCCTTGCTGCTTCCCTGGCCTGGTCCACCAGCTTTCGCTGGTCCTCCAAGTCCGGGGCCCGCCAGCACGGCCTCCCACAATTCTCTGCGGCCTTCTTCTGTGCTTTTGTTTTCGGTTCTTCTTGGTTGAGCTTCTTGATTGTTGGGTTCAGCAAGATTAGGACACCCTATCACCATGTGACAAAGGGTGTCCGGCGACCCGCAGGACAGGCAAAGGTATGAGAATTGGATGGGGTTCATCCTATTCATTATAATGCCGTGTACATAGCAGTTTGTTTGGAGACGCCGCAGGGCAACTGTCTCTTCTCTGGTTAGACTGACTTGTGGTAAATGGTGCACCCTTCTTTCGAATTTATAATGGTGCAGGATATACAAATATTTTTCAAGGGGAATATCCTCGGACCTCGTCGCCTTTATTTATTTATTTATTTATTTAAGGTCAAAGTTAATTTAAGGTCATTTTTAAGGTCAAAGCCTTAAGTGGCTCACGTACCTCCGATGGTCGGGAAAAACGCGCTGTGCGGTACAGAAGGTCACGTGAGCTCGCCTCGCGCGGCCACGCGCTTGTGCCACTGCTCTCGCGTTCGTCGCCGTCTACTTCCACGGCTGTCTCCGATGCCGCTCATCCTGCCAGAACAGAGGCAAAGCTAATTAAGGTTGCGTCAATTAAGACACTTGAACCCACGACCTTTGGTGGGAGAAAACAAGTAATAAGTAACAACGCATTCGATTGAGAATGTCAAGTAATTTTCTATCTATCTATCTATCTATCTATCTATCTATCTATCTATCTATCTATCTATCTATCTATCTATCTATCTATCTATCTATCTATCTATCTATCTATCTATCTATCTATCTATCTATCTATCTATCTGTTCTTCTTTCTTTCTTTCATTCTTTCTTTCTTCATCTCGGCGAACAGAAGCAAAGGGGAGCACTGCGAATGTCAAGGGTGAGCCGTTGTTTCCGCGGACCGGAAATTGCGATGCCACACCGCTCTCGTTCCGTTCGATGCTCGCTTCGCACGCCACGGGAAGCGGAGACGGGTAGAGGAGAGGAGGCGGGGGTGATCGAGTCCTCGGCGGGTGCGGTCCCACCGTACACCTTTGGGACTTCCCGAAAATCTCGAAGAGCGTTTTTGCTCCGCTATTCTGTGCCGATGCTTCGCGCGAAGAAAAATGAATACGACAGAGCGCCCTTAGGCCGAAGATGGATGGAGCAGCAAGCGTCGGCGCACAAGCACTTTTCGGTCGTGCTGATCTTTCTACAGTAGTACCATTTCTGTTGTTGTTGTTGTTGTTAGGCGGTGGTTTTTGTACATTGTTATGAAGCATCGTCGTTTCTTCGCCTTGCCTTCTTGCGCCGGCGTGCTTGCAGGGGCGCGCTGAAATAGTTGTGATCGAACGTTTTCCTTAACGGACGCTGCTTTTCTTGAGGACTCCAAGTGCAAAGGCCAACTGCCTATGGAAGATTGATGGCCTGTTAATAATCTGGAGCTTTGTATTAACTGACTTGTTGTCTTCGACATACATACATACATACATACATACATACATACATACATACATACATACATACATACATACATACATACATACATACATACATACATACATACATACATACATTATGATCAGCCTATTGTTATGTCCACTGCCGGCGGAAGGCCTTCTGCAGACAGAAGTCGCTAACAAGTCCATTTCCAGCAGTTTGCTGTCGTTTGTAGATTTCCGAGCGTTATCGCTTCCAGAAAGTACCTTGACAATAAGTCAACAAAAAAGTGAAAAACGATAAGTTCAGAGCCTTTCTATATAGATAATCTCTAGACTCCATGATGTAAACTTTTTCTTTCTATAGTGCACGTTAATAATCTTTTTTTTTTAAGATGTGTTGGCTTCAAACCCAGTACCACGACGAATTTTATTCAACTGCCAACCTCTCTTTCCGACGAACGCGTATTGGTTTCATCTGCGGCTTCGGACTATACGTTCAGGTGGGCTCGACCTTCGCGTTCATTACACATCTCATCAGACGCCGAAAGCAATCGGCGACTGGAACAGTTTGTCACCTCACTGTCTCTTGCCCACTCGCCATCTACACACTGTTGCTTAATTACCTTGTACCCGCTCTCCCTTCGTCATAAGTCACCTAGTCGTAAAGGTCGCGCGTCGTACCATTCTTAATACCAGAGCAGGCTACCGTCCTGCTTTGTCCACGTGGCCTGCGATATTCTTGTAAGTAAATAAAATAAATAGGTGCTTTCGAGCGCTCCAAAGAGAGCCGCTAACTCTTTTTTTATTCAATTATCTCCTTCAGTCACGGCGTCCACATTTGTGGACGTAACCTATTTTTGTCATTTCTGTGCAGTGGTAGCAAGGAATAGAGCACAAACGTTAAGCTTACGGTAAATTGAACCATCTGCTAACCTAAATTACTTCTATTTTACTTCTAAGTGGTATGTATCGTTGCAGAGTACCGCTTTGGTGAAGGCACTACCGTGTTTTACGTGGCGTTTGACGTGGGGCATGTGGGTAGCAACCCCGGAATTTTTTTCTTTTCTTTCTCGAAATGCTTGCGGCCAATAAATAACTTGTGCGTGTAATTTGAGCAGGCGATTCGATGCTACTTGCGAGGAAACCCAGGATGACTGCCTTTACATTATTCAAATATTTATTTACTCTGTAATTACGATGACGCATCGTAAAATGCACGAAGAGTCAATCTAACACCTTGATTTGCTTTCAATGGAGTCTCAAGCGCCCTGGCACGAACTTATATGTTTCACCCGCGTACCGACAGTCCATCGTTATTGGTGACTGAAGGTGTTGTAAACGAACGCTCGAGGCTCGATCACACTCGATCGATCGAGCTCGGGGGCAAGTTGTGGGTTTCGATCACGTGGGACTCGGTCAAAGGGCACAACCCTGTCGTGTTCCGACACGCCTTCAGCACGACTCTTGCCGCTGCTTTCGACGCCTCGCCTTCGGGTCGAAACTGACGTCATCTTTTAGGGGGAGGGGGGAGAGGGGGTGCCAGTGACCGTATAGCGATCTCCGCGCGTGACGTTCTCCGGACTCTTGGCAATAGAGAGGTTTAGTTTAGGGGACGCAAGTGGCTTGAGTACGCAAGAACTAGAGAGGCCACGGTACTGCGCATGCGCGGATCTCTACGTCAGAGGTCTGCGCATGCGCACTACCGTGGCCCCTAGTTCTTGCGTACGCAAGCCGCTTGCGTCTCCTAAACTAAACCTCTCTAATGTCTGGCTGCGACGCCAAGAGGAAACGGGCCGGTCGGATATCAGCTGAAAGAGCTCCTTTGCTTCAATATACAACAAGTTTTGACGCCTTGCCAACGACGTCGTCTTGGAATGCCGCACGTTGCCACCCTGCCCAGCTTTCCTGGAGGGTTTAATGCCGATGAGTAATCCCCACACATGGGGGAAGACCGCGAGTTCCTATTTTAGGTGTCTCTATAGACCACATGCCAATGTGTGGGCTTCAGTGAGTCATCGCTTGCAATAAGGTGGCCACGACAGTTGGCGTGTGAAAAGCTCGCAACCGTTTCCGTTCAGTGGTTAAACGTGGTGTGTGTGTGTGAACACCTACAACAGAATTTATGGTTACTGTATAGAAAGTTTTGTTCGGGTTTTGTTGTAGCGCCTACAAAACGTCTGCAGCCAGCCGGTGACTACTATGGATTTACTGCTTTCTGCCGGCTATAGGGCCGATATGCTTTCTGTGATCAGTGCGCGTGGAAGTCTGTAAACGACAATAGACAAAAGTAAATCTACTTCTTAGCGTCTTTTGTTCATAGGCAGATTGGGGTACTCTATATAGACCAAGGGACGAATCTGTCAGATGGCACAGTTATCTGTAGATGCCTTCATGTAGCCTACAACAACCTTCATGTGGCCTAACTTGGTTTATGCCGCGGAAGGACCGCCTTCCGAAGACGTTTTCCTGTGACCTGTACAGATGGTCATTGAACATGAATAAATAAAGAACCTGTCGGAATTTTGTTTTCTATAGATTGTATCAGCGTATTTTTTTTAACAAACAACTTCTAAAGTCTACTATCCACACTAACCAAAGTGAACCGATTTCGTTATCAACGTTTAATATGCAGTTCACATAGGTCATATACCATAAGTCCAAGTCTTCAGGAGACGGAGTGCGTGGTCTTCAAAAAGAATACAGACCCTATATAAAATGCTTGAATTCATTTTTAAATTACGTCCAGCTGTAACGTAAAAGGGTGTAACGTGCAAGGAGCATCATCTCCAAAGCTCAGCTTTCCTTCAACATTCAGATCGTTGTCTGGCCAATGACTTCGCCGTGAAAGGCCGCGACGTTTTCCTGCTCGGTTTTCCTGAAATCTTATTGCCGATTAGTAATAGGCACTCAAGTGGGCGCGAAGAGCATCTTGTTTTCAGTGACTGCGAGGTAAGCAGCAGTTGCGCACTAGCTGCATGCGTCATTCGCAACTGGCTATGTCCGGCTGTACCGCCCAGGAAAAACGAGCAGACGACGCCGTCTGAAGGAACGTCTGCTTCGCAGCGATTTAGTTGATGACGGGCCAACCACGTTGCCTTGGAATCCTGTTTCGATATCGTCCGAGTCGATAACTCGCAGTCTCAGCGCCAGCGAGGGGAGCGTAATGAGTCAGGAGGGTTTATTTTAGGCGTATTAAGTTGCAAGACGGAATAGCCGAAAGGCATTCAGTGAGTCATCACTCACGTCAGAGGAGTCTATAGCTAGATGAATCACGGCAACTAAAGTGACCGCTGCCCAGTATAGACATCAAAGTGCGCGTCTCACATAGGAGGTGTGTCGTATTATGACGTCCCGTTACGCCTTTTTTTTTTGTATAATTCAAATGAAAATAAACGGAAGAATTGCAGTCACCCTATAATGGTGACCGCTACTCCTTTTCGCACGATAGTAACAAGACACCTTCATCTGTAGTATGTCGTCTGCATGTTCATTGCAGCCGTTGGAGCAATCACGTCTGCTACGCGCAAATGCAGATGGCGCAATTAACGGTTCCCGTTGTTTTCCCTCTGGCGTGCAGACGACAACCTCACACATTTCTCGCGGCATCTGCAACGCCAAGTCCGGAACAGACGGGAAAATAAAACGATGAGAACAAAAGAAAGAAATTTCCTTGTTCCCGAGCTTTTCTTATTACAGCCACATAAAAAGAAAAAAAAGGAACGCAATCTCCGTGGTTTGCGTAGCAAATTGCACGGCAGGCTTTCCTCTGTTACGTGTCGAGTGTGCAACTCAATCACTCGGGTCGCTAACAGCGCGCAAGCGATAAATGCTTCGCAGGAAGATTGTTATGTCTCCGCTGCGGTCCTTCCTCATATTACGCCAGATTGAGCCACTTCCGCCATATTGTTTCGCAGACGTATCACACGTGTCGTCTGCAAACTTGCAGCAGGCATGCGTGACGGACATTGAAAAGGCTCGGGAAAGCCCCTCGCAATCGCCGCTCGTCCACTTCTCCTTCTGCTTTTCTTCATTTTTGGCTTACGCGAAGCCGGTCTCCTCCCATAGAGAAAAAATTCAATCACGCGACGTTTTAGTCGTGTCAGTAGTACTGTGCAGTATTGTGGAATGGGCACGGGGCGTGCTGAGGCTGCCATTAATGCGCGCAAGAAATTAGTGCGATATGTTCACATCTGTCGTCTGTCGCGTATAGCGCTCTTCAGCTTTGAACCTGACCGCGTTCTATTATTTGATACCCTTTCCTTGTGGCAAGCGCGGTTTTCGTGGAGATTGGTCGCTATTCTAATCGCAGTGCGTGTCATACTGGCGTACTCGTACAGAACAGTTAATTAGCTTTCAAGGAAAGCTGCGTTGCACGTTTATGTTCCTCGTCCGAACAAAGATATGATGCAAACAGAGGGCACGAAGAAATATCCACCGGAGAAATAAGCAGTATAAGTCATCATTGGCCCAGTATTGCATGCATGCTCCCTCCCCACCCCCTTTTTTTTTCTTTTGTTATTCCCAACTTTAATAAGCCTCAAACGCGCCATGCCGCAATAATTAGAATTCCTTCGAAATTAACTTTTGCGTTTTTGTGGTAAGAAAAAGTTCCCGGGATGACGCAATGTAGAGGCATCTTAAGGAAATTAGAACCGCAGGACTTCATTTACAACTTGAGCTGGAGTCGGTGCTGGAACGTCAGTTTACGACTTAGTCGTGCTAATCAGTACTAATATGATGTCAGCTTTCACATTTAGCCTTTTTTTTTTTGTTTAGAGACATGACGACGATGTTGCCTAAGGTCTCCATTAACTCCCTCTCCATGCATTCGTATCTAAACGGAAATGCAATCGCGTTGAGACTCGCCGAGTGTCTATGGCGTTGCGGGGCTGAGTTCGAGGTCGCGGATGCGATGCCTGCAGCCGCATTTCCACGTGGGCGAAATGCAAGAACACCGGCGTACCTAGATTTATATGCACGTTCAAGAACTCCAAGGGAGGCAAAATTAATGCAGACTGCCCCATTCCGACGTGCCTCATAATCAGATCGCGACTTTGGAACATAAAACCCAAAAATTTGTTATTATTATTTTGACCACGTTGGTTTCAACACAAATCTTGTGCAGCTGCTGTTTGTCGTTGAGGCTACCTTTTTCTCTCGTCAAAGTCAATTGTCTCCTTATTCTTCAGGATAAAAACTACAATACAGTGAAAGTAAATAAGTCAAGCTGAACTAGTATGGGGCATCCCCTCAATATTTGGACATGGTGGCTGTAACTACCAAAGAGCCACAAGGTGTTCCGACACTCTCGCTATTCTGAATAACTAACTTCATACACTTGTTACAAGTCTACGAAGTTAGTTATGTGCTCGATACAAGTGTAATCTGTGCCTTCGGCTATGCTGCCCAGTGCTAGCCGGCTGGCTGGCTAGCAGGCTGGCTAGGAAGGACATGTGGATGACCAGTGCAGTCGTCTGGACGTGAAACTCAATGCTTGATTGTGTCTTTTTTGTCCGTCTGCTGACGGAGCGCGTTGCAGACGGCTGTGCACACGCCCTGCGGTGCAGACGAACGCTGTTTCACCTGGCTGACGCAAGATTCGTAGCTTTGAAACAGACGCTTCATGCTTTGCATGCGACCTTCTGCGGAAGGAAAAAAAATTGGCCGACGATTACGCTTCTTGGTAATGCGACCTTTGGGCGCAGCTGCTGCCTTATTTCAAAACAGGCAACCGCATGCAGAACACGCAGCGCCGAATGGCGGCGGTTCCGCGTTTCGGATTGGGCAGCACGCATCGCGATCCGCCGCCACTGTTGAGCCGGCGCTCCGGCGACGCGCCATCGCGCCATCTTATAGTGCGTCACTGCCGCGAAGAGGGGCGGGGAGACTAGCAATTATTACTTAATGTTTCTTCCGAGGTGGGATGAGGAAACGGGTGGAGAACAGGGATATTTAGTAGAGGTCACACGCTCATTCACTCTCAGACACGCCTCAATGTGGCCGCACAAGGTTTTGGTGGGAAGTAGAAGTAAAGGGACGAAACGATATGTTTTTCCAATCACCGTAACGGCACTGAGCCAGGTAAGGGGAGGTATAGGGCGAGAGTGGAGGCGGGAGAAGGACAGCCAGGCGTAAGCACTGTCAGAGGCAAGAAATGCCACCGAAGAATGCAACCCCGCAAACGGGAAAGCGAGACACGGTTAGGCCTACAGCCACGCGACGCGGAGACGGAGGAGGGAAGAGCCTTGGCTCACGCGCGAGGCTGCAAGGAGCGCCCACCGCCTCCACCGCGGCAGTGCCGCGACAGCGGGATGAGGGCCGATTTACGCTCGAGCCGCCCATCGCCGCAAGCCGCACCGCACGCTTGCGGTCGCACGAAAAATTGCACGTACCCAGCACTTGTGCACAAATGACCATTTACACTGTGTGCACAGTGTATACTTTACACATTGTAAACCGAAATTTGTGCACAAGTGTTTGATACGTGCAATCTTTCGCGCGACCGCACGCGTGCGGTGCGGCTTGCGGCGATGGGCGGCTCGAGCGTAAATCGGCCCTAAGGGACGGCGAGGGCGGAGCGGACGGTAGCGGCGAGAGTAACCGCAACGGCGCTGCGCGGAGGATGGGGGCGAGAGGATAGGCGAGAACACGCGACCCGGCTTTGGAGGACAAGGGGATATCAAGACAAACCTCACGCAAGAGATGGCTGCAGGAGCGCGCGCAGCTAGAGCAGCGCGCGACCTTGGTTACGGCGAGGCCGACGGCGAGGCTCAACGGCGACGCGAAACGCAGCAACGGGCACCAAAGAGCTGCGCTCTGAAAGAAAGGAAGCAGCAAACGACCTGCTTCGAGCCATAAAAGGACAAAATGTATATTTTTACTTGTTTTTGTAAGTGTTATGTTCTTGCGAGACTAACTATTTGCTTGCACATTCTCCTTCGTCTCTTTCGCCTGTTTCTCAGGTTTTCTGCCAGCGCACGCAATCTCGGAGGCTATGCTCGGTGCCGTGCGCTGCCAGCCGCAATGCTTCCGCGTCCCCTTCTAGCAAAGGCAGCTGAATTATCATGTTGCCACCGGGTATGTTATCATCCATAGTGCAAGTTGGGCGGGCTCTCTCCACCCTTCTCTGGATAAGCTATCAAGGGCTCGTTCCTTACCGTCAAGCGCTAATTACGTTCAAATTAACTGCACAATTACACTCTGATATGCTTTAGTTCGCTGATTATGCTATCTGTTATTTATAATGAAGGGACGCCTACCTTAGCGTAAGATTGTCCTGGGCTATTCGATTTATACTTTGAAAAATGACCGTAAATAACGTGACGCAGAAAGTGTGACGAAAGGTAACAGGACAGAAATGTGACGTCCCATCACTCTTCCTGTGTCAGTCGTATTAACGCTATGCTGTTATTGCTGCAAACGTACATATCTCGCCCCTTCTTTGGTGTTTTGTTCGAATCATCTCCGACTCGTCTAGAAAAATGAGGCTGTGTCTCTTCTGCACATATTTATAATTCTTGGCAACCACTGCTACTGCCTAGTAGGCCCACTCAATCGGCATACCGGTTCTTTTAGGCCCTGAAGGACGTTTGTCGCGTTCATTAGGGAAGTAAACACACACACAAACACACACACACACACACACACACACACACACACACACACACACACACACACACACACACACACACACACACACACACACACACACACACACACACACACACACACACACACACACACACACACGCACGCACGCACGCACGCACACACACACACACACAGTATTCTACTATTCCTAAGAGCAACTGCCAGCCAAATCACGATTTTGGATTTTGGAACGACGGTGTGTACTCAGCCACAGATCTCGCGAGGATAATAGATGGTTTTAGATTAGGGGACGCAAGGGGCCTGCGTACTTAAGAACTAGGAGCCAGGGTACTGCGCATGCGAAGACACCTACACCAGGGTCTGCGCATGATTGACACCGTCACCCTTAGTTCTTGCGTATACGCAAGCCGCTTGCGTACCCTAATCTAAAACTCTCCAATAACAAACCAGCAGTTGCTTCTCGTCTCTCAAAAATGGAACGTGCGGAACTTTCCCGAGGAATACAAGAGAGGCAACTCGCGGAACTGCTTTCTTCTCTCGTCTCTACGTTTCCGGGGCAACCGTAATCCGTTACACCGAACGCCTCTTTCGTACGCGCTCAGGAATAGCGCGCGTTACGTTGCTGGCTTATACAAGACCGAGGCGAGCGCGGTCATTGAGTTCCCGGTACTTCCCGACTGATGCGGCAGAACGAGTCGTTTTAACGCGGCGTTTCTCGCAGCTCGCATGAACTGGCAGCGCTTATTCGGAACAGGAACTCCGCAACGCGCGCGTTCTAATCCGGCTTGCGAATGCCCGCGCTCTGTTCAATATGGGGAAAGGAAAAAAGAAAGACATTAAAGTGAAGGCTGGGGAAGAAGGAAAAAAGGCATTGAACCGGCAGGGAGCTCTGGAGTGGTTTCTCGAAATGGCCTTCCATTTTCTGCGCCCTTCAAGTGCACTCGATGCGTTTGAGTCCGCAAAACTGCCACCGCGTCTCCGCTTTCTTCTTCGGATTTTGTGCCTTATGGCGTAAGACGAGATTCGCATTGCAGAAGACATTCGGGGAATTAAAGAGCAGGAAAGCTTCGTCGGAGGCTGTACCAAGCGTCGGATCAGTTTGATACGCAACTGTGGCGGTGTCTCGATGGTGTCAGCTTTCTTTCTTTCTTTCTTTCTTTCTTTCTTTCTTTCTTTCTTTCTTTCTTTCTTTCTTTCTTTCTTTCTTTCTTTCTTTCTTTCTTTCTTCCTTTCTTTCTTTCTTTCTTTCTTTCTATTTTTCGCTCTTTCTTTCCGCCTTCCAGTTCTTCGTTATTCCGTCCTCTGCTCTATCCTTGTCTCCCTACTCCCTGTCTCTTTCGTCTTTATCGCAATAGCAATTGTATGGACACGCCTGGCGGATTTTTGCCGTCGGCGTCGCCGTGAGGTTCCGTATAAAGTCCTGGCGTTACAAGATCATCTCCAACGCCGTATGCTGCAAGTGTGAGGAAAGTGGTGCAACAGTCAGCCGAGGTGCCCGCCGAGTGTTGGAGGTCACGTAATTAATCTCGCGCAAGTCGGGTGGGGGAGGGGGAGGGGCAGACGCGTGCCGTGGATGATGGGGAAGGGGGGGCCAGGTGAGCGTACGTCTCCTGCGCTAACCCGGTCGTGGCTGCACACGTCTGTCCGCGCGGCTGAGCGCGTACACCGCACGTGCCCTACTTTGGAGGTAGCCTCTGCAACTGCGCAGTCTTTCCGCGCGCCTGTTGTTAAAGGTAGCAGCTAATCTCAAGTTAGGGAGATGTTGAAGCGAGAGGCGGCAGAAGCATTCGCTCGTCGTTTGCGCTCTTCGACACTCCAGCATTGTCACAGCGACTGTTTGCGGCCATCGAGTGAAATCTGTTCACGTTTGCCTGCGCAGGCGTGACGCCGCGGTTATATATTTTTTTTGTTTAGTAAGCAAATATTAACAGAAATTTATACGACCGGTAAAACTACGAGCGTTACTTTGATTAGTCGTCAAATACTTTGATATCGCTATTGTCAGTGCTTCGATTTTGGAGCGAGACTGTGATATTTTCTTCCTTCATACATTCTGATTCTCTTTTTTTTTCGATTATTCGTTGTTTATTCTATTCCATTCCTTATTTTGTTCTTCATTCTTTCTTTCTTTCCTTCGATGTTCACACTTTCTTCCTTTTATCTTTTTTTTACGTCTTCCATTCATCCCTCCTTCATTTAATTAATCCTTTCATTCATTAAAGATCTCTTGATTCCCTACTTTCTTTTTTCTCGGTTATTCCCTTATTCTTTCCTTCCTCACTTTTTCTTTCTCGCGTTCTTGCTTTCTTCACATCTTCATTGCAACCGCTCCCTCATTTGCTGCGTCCCCGTAGCTTTACTTTCATTTTCCTGTCTGTCTCTTTATCGGCGTCGCTGAATAATGAGACGTTGACAACGCGGTGCAGTCTACTTGTAACACGAAAGAAATAGGAATATCGGACAAGCCGTAGGATGCCATGAAAACAAAAGATACTAAGGGCAAATTTTTTGCCAGACTCATCGCTAAGTTATTTCCCTCGTATAAGGATTGTGTGCTTCCTTCCTGCTCCTTCCTCAGAGGCTGCTTACTGACCGCACCACACATGCGAACCGGACTGACCCACTCTTCTGGCGATGTTGTGTCACTTCATTCCACAGCGACACGCACATAGGGCTCTCAATGCTAATATGTCATCACCCGATCGGTGACTAAGTGGTCAAGGATCACGGCGTTGTCTGGTCGGTAGGCGGAAGGTTCGAGATTATGACGGGGTGGCCTCATAAGTCAGCCCGATTCGGGCTATTCGCTGGGTGGACTGTGGTAGTGTGGCCCCGGTTGGCCGCCGTCGAACCCTTGTCCCAAAGTTCAGGCTAGGGTTCTTCGTGGTCACGGTCACCACTCGCCCGCGCTACCGGCCCTTGCAGGCGAGAAGGGGTGGTTGCAGACGACGGGAGCAAGACCGTCTGCGGGCGGGTGTGGCCGCAGTCCACTTCCATTCTTTCTATTTCTTTTTGCAGCATTAGCTTGAACAGCTAGAGAGAATGAAAGCTTTTATTGGTTTTTATCAGCGTCTGCATGAGCGCAATAGGCTGCATATTGTAGGCGAGTCCTGATGACCAGTGGGCCGGACACTTTGATTTATAGCAGAACGTTAGCCCGCATTCAACAGTACCATAGGCGACGGCTGTCTTCGAATACATTGAGTGCTCAATCCTCAGGAGAGTGCTCGTGGGACAACAACGTCAGCTCGCTGAAGATACCAGATGAGAAGAGGCACTTCACTACGGAGCCTTCGCATAAGTATTGCATGTATAGGCTTCAAAGACTGGGGAGTAGGCAGCCATGTGGAGGCGTCAACAACATCAAGAAACGCCGAATTTTGCTTTATGTCCCATTACTTAGGGGGACTGGGCGCACGTGAGCATATACAGGGTGATGATATTTCAAGTTTTATAGATTTTTTTAACAATAGCCTGTTGCAGATAACACAATTTTAGTCCTTGAGCTGGATTAACCAGAGAGGTGGAGATTACATGCACGAGAAATCGAAACGCATATTCAACCACTTAACAAAAAATCCACTAATTATCTTTCGAAGTAATTACATTGCGGCACGTATCGTAATTTACGAATCGTAGCTGGCGAGCCTGCAAGACGTATGTCCGTTTGCACTGAATTTCCGGAATGACGCCAGTTTTTAGCGTCATTGCGTACGTACCGGGATACAGGACGCGCGAAAAAAACTCCCTACCGCGATCACGACTTCTGCTCCACGAAACCGCAAGCGGCTGCTCCGTGTAATGCTGCGACCCTCCCGCTTGCACGCGCACAGCCGCGCCGGTTCCCGTATCGGACCGGGAAGGGGGGACGCCTCTTTTTTCTAACTCATAACACCGAACACTCGTCAGACGTGACCGTGAAGCGTGCTCCGGACCGTTATTATAAAGGTGCGGGGCACCCAACACCAGCTGCCTAGGCGGGTGTACGCGACGGGTGAACGTAGAAAGGTAAAAATTAAAAGACAACTGGAGGTGGGGGCTGGGCAGCGATTAGGCAAGCGCAGGGCGCGGAGACGAGCGCGCTTGCTCGTCTATAAACCGATTTCGCAGAAACGCCGCCGCCGCAGCAGCGGCAGCAACAGCACTGCCGGTTGTGCAGTGTATGTATAAGCGTGATTCCGCGAAAAACTCGCCGGTGCCCCGTTTCGGGACTGATTATTGTAGCGGGGGCGCTTAGCGGACCGCGCCGGCAGACGCCGCTGTGTTACAAGGGGGGCTTGTGGTCACGTCACGGCCGTGACGTCACCAACTTCGACGAGTGACGCGCGCGCCCCGCGGTGGCGTGCGTTGGCTGTGCCAAGCAGACGACTTTTGTTTTCTGGACGGGTGGGGGGGGGGAGGGCAGTGGGGAGTGAGGAGGAGCGGTGCGTGGGATACCGAACGAGCCCGTGAAGAATCGTCTCCTAAATGGTTTCGGTAATGAAGGTCCCAAATACACACACACACACACACATATATATATATATATATATATATATATATATATATATATATATATATATATATATATATATATATAAACGAGAAGAAAGGGGGTTAACCGAGGGGCCCGATTTTTATTAGTCATATCATGAGAAGCCAACACACACTGACACCAAGGATAACAAAGGGGGAAATTACTTGTGCTTAATAAATGAAGTAAAGAAACGATACATTAATGGAAATTAAAGTGGATGAAAAAACAACTTGCCGCAGGTGGGAACCGAACCCATAACCTTCGCATTTCGCGTGCGATGCTCTACCAATTGAGCTACCGCGGCGATGTTTCACGATTCACTTTTCATGGGTACTTGTGTGTCCTAGTAGAAGCCTGGCAGTGTCAGCCAGCGCCACCACTCACAGACCTTGGCGGCAGACGTGGAAAGTCCTTTTTTTGCCGCAGGCGTCACGAGAACGTGATCTTTTTGGGTGAATGCAACTGGTCAGTAAACCCTCGCATGCTGCCTGAAGTTGCTTTTTCATCCACTTTTATTTCCATTAGTGTATCGTTTCTTTACTTCATTTATTAAGCACAAGTAATTTCCCCTATGTTATCCTTGGTGTCAGTGTTTGTTGGCTTCTCATTATATGACTAATAAAAATCGGGCCCCTCGGTTAACCCCCTTTCTTCTCGTTTATTACATAACGAGGGTCTCGAATCCGGCAACATTGATGCCTTCAGGTGGCATGCGTGGGTTTATTGACCAGTTGCCTTCGCCCAAAAAGATTACGTTCTCGTGACGCCTGCGGCAACAAGGACGTTCCACGTCCGCCGCCAAGGTCTGTGAGTGGTGGCGCTGGCTGACACTGCCAGGGTTCTGCTACTGTCTGTCTACTGTTCTTCTACTGTCTGTCTGTCTGGTCGTTCTAGTTGTAAAAGCACACGTATCCACAACAGGTGTTGCTGTAGGTGCAAAGAGACTTCAGCTCTTACCAGGACGGAACACAAGCAAGCTCTTCCGCTGGCTGAAGCTGTTTCCACATCCAGGCGACTTCCCGGAAACGCCGTTGGCGCGAACACTCCTGCTACGCTGCAGCTGTAGACAATTAAGGGCACCGCACTGGGATCTGATGGTCGCTAGAGCAAACAAGACAGCCCTGATAAGGCGAACGATGGTTACCTCAGATCGCTTCTTCCCGGAATGGCGCTTCAAGCGAAAAGGGATGGATGAGCACAGGACCTTGTGTAATCGAGGCTGCTGAAGAACAGCTGCAGTTTTATTGAAGGGTGCTTCTACCCCCATCCCCCTGCCCGCATTCTGCGCGCAACAGGCGTAAGCACACGTGGACGGTATGCTCACTTGTTAAAGGAGAACTGACACGTTTTTTTTTTCGAGTTGTAGAAACTCGACCGCACGCTTGTATCCTGTCAAAAATTGACCCTTAGCTAGTGCCGAGGCTCGTTAAACACTTATAAAATGTCTTCGTTTTAGTTGTGGGCGAATATTGGAAGTTCCGTATAGGTATCGAATATCGCCACACTCGATATTCGTATCCGTATTCGTTTCGTATTCGTATTCGAAAATAAACTAGTTCGGTATTTCCGAATATGGAAACCAGCGAAATCTTTCGCAACAACCTATTGTTAAGGTCTGGTTACTGTTCTCCGTCTGCTGAACAACGTATCGCAAGATATCAGAAACGAAACAAGGGCAAAAGTTTTTGAAGCAATGCAGAAACGAAATATGTAATGCAAGCTGTGTTTTCTGCTTTTGTGGTGGAAGCCTGCATGAAAAACTTGAGTTTTGCTTGCAGTCCCTAATGCATTGTTCTTTTACTCTGGCCACGTAGAAGTTTTATCTTCTACGCTACAATCACTGGTCTTTCTTTTTGTCTTGGATCGAGCCTTTGTACATGTGTTTACGGCACAGAAATCCCAGTAGCTTTTCTTTTTCGTAAATTTTGACCCTTTCTTTAACAACCAATTAGCGTTTTTCGGAGCGCTATTCATACAGCTATTCATACATTCATTCTTGAAAAAAAAACCTGTTTGTAACTGGCTCTAAAGATTTGGGAGGTTAGTTTTGGCGACTTGTTTATTGACGATTGGTGATCTTTTGTTTAAAACTGGTACTAATTGTGCTTTACAGTAGGCTCTTTTTTTGCAGTCGGTAAAAGCGTACGTGGTATCAAATTTTACTGAACTAAAGATGATATTGCTCTATTGATACTGTTATAAATATTGGTGTCTGCGTTTGACTATTCGATATTCTATTCGGTACTCACTGTCCCTGTGCGATTCTATTCGGTACTCACTGTCCCTGTGCGATTGATTCGTATTTAAAAAATTGATATGCGCCCACATTTACCTGATTTTATACACTAAAGTTGATCTGTGAACGTCGGACCTGGTGTCATCGACATTATCCTGACATAGTGACGCAGACCAAAGTTTGCTTACGTCATGGAGCAATAAGGCTAATTACGAAAAAGTTGCATATAAGTAAATAGAAACAGTACTGGCGCCGGTTTCTTTCGGCAGCGCCCTTGTTTCAGCCGTTGCACTGCATTAAGAAAGCTCGAAACTGTCAACGTTTGGTATCACTCTCTTAAAATGCAATATAGTCAATCTTGATGCTGAAATTCATTTATTGATGGATTGATTGATTGCGCAGCGTATATTTTTTTACTTATGGTGCATTCGTTCTTTTTTCTCTTGTTTTATTTGATCCCTTCTCCCCTTTGACGTTGACATTCAATTACAAAACTGCGTTCATAGGTCTGTGTTTTTTGTTATTTTGTGGAGACGCCAAACTGCGTGTCAGAATAACATCCGGGCCACCAGTGCGGGGACTGTGAAGTCAGGTGTGCCTTCTTCGTTTACTAGGGACAAAAAAATAAAATAAATGTTAAGTAAGTTTAGACTGAGAAAGTTTTCTTTCAAAACTCTATTTCCGTTAACATTGCCGGAATAGATTATTTATTGGAAGTTAAAGTGGAGGTTAGGGTTAAATTTCTGAATTTTGCTCCTGACTTGCTCCCGCTCCTGAAATCCGTGCAGCTAAAGCAGCCAAAGGCTCAAGTGCCACGACTTAGGAACGTCTACTAGGCCAACAACGGCCCAAATACGAAAAAAAAAAAACTTTGAAATCCGACTTTCCCCGCGTGCGATCTCCAACGGCTTAAACCCCCTCAGGACCTCAATAAAGTTCTTGACTGACTGACTGAAATCCGACTTGCTCCTGCTCCTGAAATCCGTGACGTCAGTCTGACGTCACGGATTTCAAAGTTCTTGTTTCGTATTTGGGCCGTTGTTGGCCTAGTAGACGTTCCTAAATCGTGGCACTTGAGCCTTTGGCTGCTTTAGAATACAACGTAGTTCATCTCTACCAATAAAAAAATTATCTGTACTCTAACAAATACACGCAAAGGGCATCGATCGGCCAGTCGCGTGGCACTTTTGCGCGTACTCGCGGGCTTCTTTCCCGCTCGCAAAAACACCTTCATGTAACGCGTATTGAGCAACAGAAAGCTGTATCGACAGGTTTTCATGTTGCTCTACAATCTTCTCACTGACACTTTTTACATCTAGTTAGAATATGTGAGAAGTTGACTAATTAATTGAAGCTAATATTACAATTGGCCGGAATTCAAAAATAAATTATCTGGGTACCTCCAAGCCACGGCAAACAACGTTACCTTGGTTCTGTGCAGCTACGTGGCACTTGCATATATATTATTTTTAAACATCTTGCTGCATGATAGTTGGGACATGCCTGTTCACGTGGCTTTTATCATTACGTGTTCTCGATGTTTGCGCTGCTTTCGCGAGGCGAAGCCACGAAACAAAGGTCGAGCTAGTCGCGCGTGAAGTATTTCTGGGAAGATCCGAGTGTGCATGTGGAATATGCCTTTCCCCATGCGCGCGCCTTACCTTTTGTACAAAACCTTACGAGAACCCTTGAAAACAAGACGCGTTGTTCGTTTAGCCAGAAAGACAGTAAAAAAAAGAAAGAAAAGAAAACTTGCGAATAAAACTCGCGCCATCGTTTATCTTCCCGGCGCGGTCGGTATTGTTTGGCTTCCTTGTTACGGTTCGCAGTTCGGCGAATTTGGGCCCGAGCCTTGCGGCGAGGCGCACGTACGTCACGCGTATACGGATTATTATTTCGAAAGGAAGAGAGGCGCGGGCGCGGTGGTTATAAGTTCAGCGAAGTGACGAAACGCAGAGCGAGGTGATTTACTCCCTTAATAAGGGTGTAAATCTCTCTATGGCTGAGTGACGAAGCGTAGAGCGAGATGATTCACACCCTTAATAAGGGTGTAAATCTCTGTATGGCTCCCACGCCCTTACACCCTTTTTGAATGTGAGGGTGTTAGTTCTACGCCGATTTACATCCTTTTTTTCGCTTTTCAAGGTGTGATTTATTTTACTGTGCGCGAGCGCGAGTCGTTAGAGAGCTTTAGCTGGTCCGTAAACGTATTTACCGTTTGCGAAATGCTGAGTTATACCGGGAAATTGGACGGAAAGACGAACGCTGGTGGCGACATCTTCTGGATGAATGTTTAGGCAGAGAGAATGAGAGCGATTTTTAGATATGCATAGAGTTCTGCCGGCATATACACAGGCATCTACACTGCATCTTACAAGTTATTTGCAGCACTGTGGAATCTGCAGGACTCCTTAGCGAATAGGAAAGCCGAATGCACCCCTCGAGATGTGTTCATCCGCGCCGTGTGAATTCAACGTCGCACGGTGGCTGCTGAATTCGCCTTATACGACGTGCTTGCACAAAAGTCCTAGCACGCCACGTATATCGCTGTAACGCATCGTGTAGAATTAAGCAAAAACGAGACACTCTAATCATGCCGTTAATCACGCAGTTATATCCGGAATTATATTCCGCTGCGCAAGGACATCACCTGTCAACGCCTCCTTCGGAAGCGCTCTCAACGACTTGGTAGTGAGGTGCAGACGTGCTACGTTCCCCAGGGAAAGGGGACTGGGTACAAAAAGTCTCTAGAAGTGGGGAATGGGAGTAAAGAAGGAAAAAATATGATCATGGCACTTGCAGGTGAGACACAGATGAGGTGTTAACGTAAACAGGCTGGAGCTTGTCGATTAAAACAATGTCGCCAACGAACAACGAAAAGGAAGTTTTAAAGATTCCCGTTGCTCTGAAGGAGAAGGCATGGTGCCTAGTATTTTTCCCCTACATCTAGTGGTTCTCGAGGTGCATAGGAGCCCCATTCTATGAAACAAGATCTGTGGGGTATGTCCCAGACATTCCTACAAAATGTCTTCCACAGTTTCTGACGCGCCAGATTTATCGTCATACGGGTTGGTGGTCAGGGTATAAATCGGTCCATATCTCGCGCCCTAATTACGCCCTTTTTTTCGACTTCAGGGTGTGAGTTATAAATCGATTTGCACCCTTTTTCGCTTTTAATGGTCTGAATTATGTTACAGCGCGCCGGGTTACGTGGAGCTGTGGAGCAAAGCTGATAGCTACACCTCGTGGCGTTTTGTCCAACTATAATGAGTTTGAAAATATGTTCCGTTGCGTTGCATGAATGTTCTTGTCGAAGGAAAGCGATTGTGTCGTCCACGACGCTTTACATCAGCATGCAGGTAACTGGAATATGGTAGGTCACTGCAGTATATCAGCGGTTGTGTGCTATCGTGGTTAGACTCGACGTCACGAGATGTCACTACCAGCGCTGTTGCTCCCGTGTACCTCTCCGGTAACCCGGTATACCGCAAACTCTGATGCGCCTGCAAACAGGTTAAAACACTTGCCAGATGTCTCGCGTAATGCGCCCGAAAATCCTCAAAAACAGACAAGATGAGGTAGTTGACCAATCTCCCCTGGACTGCTCTAAACGCGTTGAGTGATACATCTTGCAATGAGTCGATGTAGCTGTTGGACAAGTAATTGTGCAGTCTTTTTCTTTTTTTACCAGAAGAGCTACACGAATACTTTCAATAAAATACCTGAAGCCCGTGGTCTGAGGAACTCGTAACCGTTTCCAGAAGAGCAACAAGTTGAGGCTGCTAATGTTTACAGCGTAGTGAATTCGGGTTCACTTCGCACAACAACGCGAAACGGAATGGCGTGCTTGCACCTCACAGTTCAGTGAGCATGAAGCGACCGCGATCGCGGCTTGACAGGAATCCTCGCTCGACGCTTGCTCGCCTGTGAGGGGTCTCTTCATTAAAGCCGCTATCACCGTGTTGTACGGCTACATATATCTGTAACGACTCCGGTTCTATCAATCTCTTACCGATAGTCAAAACGTCTCGCGCTTGTCTCTACCGCTGACCGGTTAATGCTTCCATCTGCCTTGAATCCTAGTGATTCTGGAAGGTACACGTTTCCTACGAGTCGTGCTGGGTGAATATCTTGGCATACTATTACGATGTGCTAAATGTGAATTTGTGCGTTGGATCTGCATATATGTATATATTTAATCTAACGGATCCAACTTACCGTGTCTGTTTCTCTTGCTTTATTTTCGGGAACTCCTGTTTTTCTATTGGCCCTTCGATTTCTATGTACTCCGAGCACCGGGATCATGAGGAATCTCGGAGCCGTTGTGCTGGGACTTACGTCATATCCGCTGCCCCCCAATGGTGCATTCGTAGTCTGCAGACGTGGGATTTAAAGGCTGTTAAAAAGAAAATTGGACTGTTACCAGCTCTGCAGTTTTTCCAAGGTGGCTTCAGTAGTGCATGACACGCATTTATAAACGGCTTAGCCAAGGGTAAATTGTGTTACAGCTGCCCTTTGAGTATATTAAGTAAGCATTGGAAGAAAAGGAGCATACTGCGCACTGAAAAGCAGTGGTTTTCTTCGATATAATACGAAAAGAGTGATCATGGAGCCAAATCGCTGGGCAGAAACTAAATTCATAGAGCGCCTCCAGCGTATTCCCTCACGCTCCGCTCCCCCACCCCCCACCCCCACCGCGCCCTCCAAATTCTCTTGTTCATCGTTACTTATGCCGCTTCCACGGAAGCCCGCACTTTTCAAAGCTGGACACGTTCTCTTTGGGACTATCACAAAGGCGCCACGACTTGCACACCAAAATGGACACGTAATGCTGCTGTTCTGCACATTTCCCACGTTAAATGACAGTCTGGTGACACGTCGTGGCAACGCCCTAACGTCCCGTTATTCTCCTCGCATATTCAAAACTCGGTGCACTTTTATTCTACCATAGGTCACGGTGTCATCTTTTTTGTTCCTTTTTTTTCATGAAAGATCCATAAATAGGTAAGTTCGGACACGTTCTCGCAATCCCGGTTGTAGGGGAGACTTTCAAACACCCGTTGTCCCGACGACAACGTTTCTGCGAAAGCAGACGGGGCTCAGTATAGTCCTGATGCTGCAAGGCTTTGACGTCACATGCCCTGGTTCATACACGCCGTCCGAAAGTGGGGCATTAATGCGTCGTCTGCTCGAACTGGCCTTCTGAGAACCCGAGCGACGCGTCGCCGACGTGACCACCTTTTGGGCCGAGCGTTGTCTAAAATGAGCGACTCGAAACTCATGTACGTGCTCGCTCAAGCGGCCACCCATTCGTCCTCTTTCAATCAATAATCTCATTGTCGTTCTCTCGATTCCTGGAATCAAGGGACAGATGGCGCACGTGTACCTACAACACCGTGACGTCATGCCCCAAAACGCATCTAGAAAGGGGACGGGCGGGTGCTGCTGGCTGTCTGCTCGATCTTTTTTTCTCGGAAGTGGACTGAGCGTCGCATACGTGACAGTTTTCCACGTCGAATGTCCAGTGAAAGGATCCCATGGACGTTCTACACCGTGCGTTATTAATGCGTGTTTTTTTTTTCGGCAATCAATATCGCTATTGTGCTGTCGGTTTTGGGAACCAGTCGGAAGGTGGCGCACGTACCGCCACAACGTCCTGACGTCACGACTATGAACGTCCATTGCGGAGAAACTGTCGTCTGCTCCATTCGTCCTCGTGAGAAGTGTCGGTATAAACGGGCGCGTACCTGCCAGTTTTACGCGTCGGAAGATCTATAATGCGACTGAAACCAAAACACGTCCTTGAGCGAGGGTCGTTAATACGGCTGCCTTTTTTTGTGTTTGTTGTTGTTCAATGTTCTCATTGTTCTGCCTCCAGTTCTGGGAACCAGCCGACAAGTGGTGCACCGGTACGTAGCTGTGACGTATCGAGCGGGAACTCGTCGTCTGCTCAATGCGTCCTTCCGAGAACCGTCGTCCGCGGACGAGACCTGTCGCGTACGTGACATCTTTTGCGATCCTCGTTCAGCGCATAATATTGACCAGGTCAGGGAGCCGCGGGTTACGCAAGCTTGCTTCTTCTGGCATAACGATTTGCTATGAATGGGCTGTTGTTTTCCTCCAGTTCCAGGAAACGGCTGCTGTGAAACGCGCGTGACAAGAAAGAAAAAAAAAATAAGCGAATGACGTCATTCGCTACCCCCAGGGCGAATGCGCGTTATCTGTGGCGATCTTCTTGGAAACGATGGCAGACGTCGCAATACCTCGTTTTAAGTGCGGTCTTGTCGCGGGTGAAAAGACCCAACAACAATCCACAAAAGCTTTAAACTGACATGAAAGCAGGGCAAGAAAAAAGAGGAAGACGCCAGTAGAGTTCCTGCGTAAATCCTGTTGTGGGCAAAAAGCCCTTTTTGTTCTCTATCGCCAGTTCCAGGAAGAACAAGCTGCGTGATGCGCAGTAGGCACACCTTGACGCCATGCTTCCCCGATCGTCTGTGAGTCAAGTCTTGCTTCAAGTGCGTCGCCTGCGCGGCATTGTGCCCTTGCAGAAGTGCATCTGACTCCACCAATGGCTAGAAGTTTGACTCGGGACGAAGTCAGATCCCCTTGTTGAGGTTCACTCGCGTAAAACTCGCAAACGCTCCCTTTATGTGCAAACGCTTTATTCACTTAAATTGCGTTTTTTCGCAATTAAAATAGAATGCAAGCTCAACGTATACTGTCGACGAGAATGCCAAAACTACGCCTTCGTGCTACCGAGCATTAGCAAGATTTTCGCAGACTTTCTTCTAATCATCTAACGAGGGAAGACTGACGCTACCATGCTGTTGTACATGCATATGGATACTCGGATGCGGTGGACTGGGATTCGTGTAATGCATAGAACAGATAACGAGCGCTTTATTACATTTACATAATGAATGCCAAGAGAAGGGCAACGCGATCAAGGACGTCATACGCTGAGGTGGTGTGATGAGATCAGGAAGTTTGCAAGGTATAGGGGGGAGTCAGCTGAGGCAAAAAGAAAATGGAGTTCGCTAGAGGAGGCGATCACACCGAAGCGAACATAAAATAAGCAGTTGATGATCGTGTTGATCTTACTCGAGAATGAGCACAACTTTGTGACCCGCGCGGAGGAACACGCCGCTTCAGTTCGCGAGAAGTCAGTTCTGGGAGGCTGAAGCTCTGTAGTACGCAAATACCAGTGCGCTGCCCCTTGAGGTACGAGCTGGCTTCCTGAAGACAAGACCACACGCAGCAACAAATATTCGCAACAGGCTGCAACATGTGTCCTCCGCACAAAAACAAATTTGACAACGACTCAGCTCTCTTAATGGAATGCCAAGATATTCACCCGGCAAGCACCATACGGAAGGTATGCCTTCCGGTACCACTATTTCGGTACCGAATTCGGTATTAAATTCGGTATCAATTCCGGTACCAAAGCCGACGGGAGATTTATCTGGTCGGCGGTCGAAATAAGCAAGAGACGTTTAGAGTATTGCTTAAAAAAAACAGAAAGGTGAAGAAGAGACGGAGACCGGGTCAGCTGCACACATTTGTAATTTTACAAGCTAAAGTACGAATTAGGCTAAATGCTGTAGACTGAGGCAGCATAGTATAACCTGATTAGCATTTCGCAGGAGTACTCGTGGTTGGACTAGCTTGCACCTATTTAACGCAGCGAGGAGACACCGACGCACCTCTGACGTGTCTCTCTGTGTCGTCTTTGTCATTGTCGCCTTCGCGCTACCGTGTGCCATTAGAACACCCGATTAGTTCACGCAGGCTACCGGGTGACTCTTTGTGGCCACTCCCATTTCAAAGGACGTCGCGAGACACCCTGCACCAGCTGCATTTTCTAGCCGACCGTGGCTCGTGCTGCAGTGTTAAGAGGAAGCTTTAGCTCGGGCCCCAACTCCGACGCGGCCTATTCAAATACATGTGAAACGCAAAAACGTTTTTCTGAGATAACCCCTGGACCGATTTTAATGAAATTTGTTGCATTTAAGACATAAAGGTAAGTTCTAGTGACTGCTGCAAGCGGAATTTCGATTTAGCGCCTGAATTTTGCTGAAAAGATTTTCAAGGATTGGAAAGCTTGAAAAAATAGAAGCACGAACTTTATATATAAATTTATAGCTTTGCATCAAGAACAGATATCGCGGTTCTATAAACGGCATCCACTAGATCATTCAGAGCGGACAAATTTGATACATTTTATATCTTAAGTGAATTTGTTACGTTGTGCACGAGGGTTCTACAAAATCTGTATCTACATGTTACTAAGTATTTTGAAATTCATGTGTAACATATCAATTTTGTGCGCTTTAGATGTGCTTTTAGATGCAATCCATATAATTGTGATATAATCTTTCATTGCTGAGTGACAGCGTTGTAAACTTGATAGTTGCGCTTTCTGAAAATTTTCTATTGTTGCCCATTTTCAATAAAAAATGTACGACCTAAATAAAAAATTCGAAACCAGCAGTCACTAGATTCTAATTTCTTTTCTTTCAAATGCTACAAACCATACCAAATTTGGAGCAGTGGTTGCCGAAAAAAAAAAAAACGAATTCTCCTTTCACATGTATTTAGAGAGGAGCACCCGAGCTAAAGCTTCCTCTTAAGATTGCCTGGAAAGCAAAGGGTGGAGGCTTGTCCGTTCACGTATACCCTCTGACGAGGAGGACACCAAGAGAAAAATTTTACTTCTTAGCTGGAACGCGTGTCGTAAAACTGTACGCTTAGGAAGCCGGGACTGGCCAGGTGTGATATCAGAAGTTACTGGCAATGTACCAGCCATACGCGCATCGCCAGGACATCTTAGACAGAATCACTGACCCTATACTTTTAAGGAAAAAAAAGTAAGGTGTTATGATTGCCGCGCGGATGGCAAGGAATGCCTCGGCTATTCCACTTCTCTCTGTTCTACATCTGCAACAGCGGAAGATATTACGAAATTGAGAAAACGAGGACAACTGGATACAACAACGCCAATTTCTGTGTGGGTGATGATCATATGAGCATCCCCATTGAAACGGGCCTGTGGCACGCGTGACCAAGCTCGTTCTTTGAAATTTCCTGGCGCCTTAAAAATCTTTAAATGCATTTACATGTTAAGTGGACTTACACTGTAAGCTGCGTTATTCGACGTAGAAAGCTCGTTCGATTGCGTGATATCCGTTACTTCATGGAACTAATGTTCGAGCCGTTGTTTAAGCCTTCCCGTGCAGAAGGCAAGCGTAGCTCGTCAAGGCCGTATTCTCGAAAGAAAAGAGAGAGAGAGAGAGAGAGAGAGAGAGAGAGAGAGAGAGAGAGAGAGAGAGAGAGAGAGAGAGAGAGAGAGAGAGAGAGATAGATAGATAGATAGATAGATAGATAGATAGATAGATAGATAGATAGATAGATAGATAGATAGATAGAGAGAGAGAGAGAGAGAGAGAGAGCCCAACTCGTGCACTGCTGTTTTACCTTTCCTGCAGCGCTCAAGTCGATTTGTGCTCGTCTGGTGCTCTGTGCTTGTTGTAAATAAGATCGCTTGGCGCAATAGGAACCTGTTGAATTAAATGTGACACGCAGCCAAGACATGCAATGAAGCCTACCTTCATTGTACTGTGTGAAAAAAAATATATTTTTTTTTCTAGTGAACTTCGCCTTTCTTGCACAAGCTTTTCGCTCGGTGTTTCTTTATGCGATCAACGAATCGTTCGTATGCAAAAGAAAAATTCCGTCTTTTTTCGACTCTTTTTTTTTTCTATTTTTCCTTTTATGTTCCCCACACACATAACTTAACTCATGTTTCCTCTAGTATCCTTAAAGGCTAATGCCTCGGTGGAGCCTGTTTTCCCACATTTACCGCTGGATGGATGCTGTGACATTCCAACAAAACGTGTCCGATGTTTTCCGTACTATTTCCACACGCTGCGAACGAGTCGCCTTCAACCCTGATTGTCAGGATGCACGTTTTCAGCCGCTCCGGTCTGGCTTTGAACAGCAGAGCGCTGCCCTTTGAATTATCATAACTTTTTTTGCCTTCCTGACTTTATTATTATTATTATTATTATTATTATTATTATTATTATTATTATTATTATTATTATTATTATTATTATTATTATTATTATTATTATTATTATTATTATTATTCGGTATTGTACCATAGGTGGCTTGCCCTCCATTGCTACTGTCCAGTATACTGGTTCCGTATCTAGATCTGGTTTTACATTTAACAGCTTTCCTCGGTCGATGTTGTTCACACCACCGCGCAGGTGTCCGATGCGATATACATACAGTCTTTCACATTTTCAGATTCGGTGAACTCAATCACGCGCAAACTATGGTTGAACCCTTTGTGTTCGGTTCGACAGGTACACGACGACGCGTCCTGTCTCGGTCGCACAGCTTTGGAAACTCTAAAATAACCCATTTTTCTCCCCGCCCTTCTGCTTCAAACACCGAGGGAGAAAAGAACACAATCATCGCACAAATCGCGCTCAACGCAGCCCCAATTTGGGCAAGCGCTGGCCAGAAGCGTGATTTCGAAGTAGCGACGAGTTAACCCTGACTTCTGTTCCACGCCAATTCCCACAAAACGCCGTCGTCTGCTAGATTTAAACTTCTGCGAACCGACGGCGGGTGTGTCGCGCGAAACGAACGGGTCGAACGTCGCGCAAGCCGGTTTCAAATCGGCGAGATATTTTTTGACGAGACGTAGTCGCGCAAGGCCAGTTTATGGCTCGCTCGTTCGAACCCGTCATCCGATTTCGCCGAAATTCCTGTGCCGCCCGCCGCCGCGAAGTGACCCGCACCACCCTACCACCACTCACGTCGTGTTTCCCGGAAGCACCGCCAAGGGGCGTCCGCGGCGTCACCGCTCGCCACACGTCACTGGCGCAGCGGGCGTGACGTCACCTCTCCCAGTTCGTCTGCTGCCCAGACGAAAAAGCGTCCTTCTGCGAAGCGATAGGATAAGAGCCTGCGGGCGGTTTCGTCGGTGACAGTTTTAGTTCACTGGAACGGCGGTGTGTGTTTTTTTGGCGCATGAGTCTGGGAGGTTGAGTCAATTGGAAACCTTCGATCGCACCGCCACTGCGCTTTCGATCCACCTGAGCCGTTTTTAGGATTCGCTCGAAAAGGAAGAGGGTTGGAGGGGAAGGTAATGCACGCTTTTGTTTTATTTTTTCGTGTCCCACGCCCATATGGGCGCTCTCTGATTTGAGCCTGGAAGGGCGTGGCTTCGGGTTGGAACCTTGTGACCTTTTCAGAGATTCGTGTCTAGGCTACGCGTGTCGTACGAGTTTACCTCTGACGCACTCTTTTTCTCGCACAGCGAATGACTTTCTTCCTTTCTTTTAGATCGACGTCCTTGCCTTTATTTCGTTCTTTGTGATGTCCTTTCCTCAAGGAGACTAGCGCGCAAATGCAGAACTGCCGTAGTTTAACGTGCACGTACTACACAGATTTCTGAGTAAGACGCAGACGAACACTTGTAGGAATACGCGTAATTATGACGATACAATTACGAAACAAATGGAGGAATTCGCGTTTACAAGGTGGCACGTTACATGTCGCAGTACAAAATACGTTCGCGTAGTTTTTGTAGCCATTGCCTCAATGCATGTTCAAACGTAAGGCTTGTAGCCTTACGAGCAGTACAGATTGCAGTAAACATTCATTTATGAACTAAACACGCCTTAAGTCAAGCGCCCAGAAAAACGCGTGAACCTAATTCAATCGATGACCACGAGCACTCGCGGTAACAAAGTTGGCGTGAGGAGTAGCGCCTTCAGCCAGGAGCGAGGCGCTTTTTTTCCAAAGCGAACATTGCGTGAAGCCACTCCCTTTACTATTTCACTGTGCCGCAAATCCGAAACCCACGTGACCTCCAGCATACTGGGCGCGCGTAAAGAGAGCGCGCATCAAGGCGTCGTCGACCTTCACGACTCGCACAAACTGCAGATCACGTGACGCCCAGTACTATAATAATAATAATAATAATAATAATAATATTTGGGGTTTTACGTGCCAAAACCACTTTCTGATTATGAGGCACGCCGTAGTGGAGGACTCCGGAAATTTTGACCACCTGGGGTTCTTTAACGTGCACCTAAATCTAAGCACACGGGTGTTTTCGCATTTCGCCCCCATCGAAGTGCGGCCGCCGTGGCCGGGATTCGATCCCGCGACCTCGTGCTCAGCAGCCCAACGGACGTCCAGTACTGGACGCATGGAATGACGGCGCGCTCCAAGGCACAAGAACCTTCACGGCTCGCGCAAACAGGAGACCACGTGACCTGCAGTACTGGACGCGCGGAAAGACAGCGCGCATCAAGGCAACAAGCTTCGCGGCTCGCGCAGAGAGCGGGTCACGTGACCCCCAACGTTCCCGGGGAGAGCGGCATCGCGAAGCAGAAGAACAACTAGACACCGAGATAAACAAGGACGAGCGTTACTTAGGACTGTGCTTTATAGTGGCAAGAAAGGAAAATATCTGCACTTCTAAAACCAAAGCCGCCAGGCCTGTTTGTCGAAGGGACCAAACAGAATGGTGAAAAGTAAAGCTATAGAACAGTGTTGTCGCCTTATGCGCGCGCCGGTACTTCCTAGGAAGCTAATTTCCTTGTCCGATAAGGGATAACGACGACTTGCTGACGCATAAGCCTTGCGCTCACGTTTCATCCAAGATCATTTGACCTGGTCGCGAAGATTTGGACGAAAAGGCGTCCAGAACCAATTGTGAGCGACATCAGCACGGGGGCTTATGGGAGTTGCGATTGAAGCGTGGCCACGTGAGGGGCAAGTGGGGAGGGGGGACAATTATTATTAAGAAAAAAATCGCTTTTGAAATAAAAAAATAACATGACAAAGTTGATTGTATTCGAACAAGACGTCATTCCTAGGTAGTTCTAAATAGATGCGCAGAGAAAATTCTTTTGTCTTTTATTTTAGTAATAAAATACATATTTTTATTAGCGGCCTCCGGAAAGAATGGGGGCGTTTACGGCGCTGCGAGAAAACGCGCCCCCTAAAGTTCGTCTGCTACGATACGCCCGCCCCTCGAGGATGTTTTTGGTGTGTTGCTGTCGCTCCTCCGCGCGATTTCCGGGTTCCGGTGGCGCGGATTTCACGCTTGCCGAGCGCGGTGTTTCCAAAGTGTGCCACATCGTGAGTCAAATAGCTCAGCGAAAAGATTTCACGTGAAGCGAGTGCAAGGACACCGGACGAGTTGTCGGCTTCGGTCGATCTTCGCGCTACTTCTGGGACCGAGGCTGGCTTGCATCCGAGGTTGCCCAGGTTACGCAAGCGGTACGGCCAGACGACGAGTTTCCCTAAAATGTTAGGCTTCGGCTCACTCGCAAAAAGTAGGTTCTTTTCTCTTATGCTCCGTATATTTCTTTTTTTTTCGTCCTCATCATAACGCGTTTTATGTGATTGATTGAATGCTTGATTTATTTTTTAGGTATTATTTGATCCTGTGGCTGATTGATTGACTGATTGATCGATTTATCTATCACAGACGCCCTAATTGTCATTTTCACTACAAACTTTTCGAACGCACAATAGTTTGCGCACCAATGCCACATAAGTTACTAATCTATATTTACATTCAGGTTCGCGCGCATGCGCCCTTCCTGCGAATTTAGAAAAAAAAAGTAAGAGGTAATATAAACAGATCTAAGTCGTTCGAGCCACACATCATTTCTTTTTAGAAAAGAAAAAAAACTTGAACACTGACTGTATCAACCGAATTATGCATTGACCCTAAACCTAAATCTCGATCGTTCCCACTTGCTTTTGTTCATTAAAAAAATTAAGAAGAGAGCACATATTTATGAAAGATACGCAAGGCAAGGGTACCAACTTTCGAAGTTTAAGCAAAAAGCTGCATCTGTAGTCGTCCAGCGTTTGTATTCGTCTCTCCATCTTGCCATACTTCGTCGCAATTCGTGCCGTTAAAGAATACATTACAGGAAGGTACGGTACGTCCGCATGTTTTCTTTCTAGTATTGAGGGAGTAGTTCATCAGTACGTTGACATCGCATTGTGATTGCTATGCCCGAGGATTTCAGGAGCGCATAATGTTGATGCTCGGCTTTTTTTTTTTCCTTTTTTTTTGCCACAGCTGGTGCCGATTGCATGGTACGCTGAATAATTCTTGTTTTATGGTTCTCAGCCAAAAAAATCCCAATTATAGTAAAATACTTGGCCATAAATACCAATCAGCTTTCTTTCAACGCAAGCTCACTAGCGATGTGGAGCGTCACTTTGCACTTTTGAGTCCCGCTACATACCCGAGAGACCATAAAGTAATGCAAGATCGTATGGTACGTGGTCATGGGTGTGCTTAGCCTAAACTAACTATTAATAATTAAACTATTAATCAATGACCAAGTTAATGCCAAGGTGGCTTACACGCAGATCACTAAGTCTTGAAGCGAAATCAGGGCGGAACGGCAGTATTGCTAAACTTATTTGACTTGCGCGTACGTAACCGTTCGTGATCAGGCTTTCGAGCTAAAAATTCCGGCATAGACTTAAGTGCACCCAACGAGTTGAGTTTCAAATTTCGAACGTCCACAGTGGACTCGTGTCGAGTTACAGGATGTTTAGAAAGGTCACCGTAATCGCGCGCCTACAAAAAAAAAAAAAAAGAAATTCGCTTGTATGAACAAAAATGACGTCACTCTTTTTCTCTTGCCGAATATGGCGGCATGCACTACCGCATCTTTTCTTTTTTTCTTCCGCCGGGAGTGTCCCCTCCTCACATAGATGGCGCTGATGGCCATAAACCGCCGATGAGCCGCCATCTTCTAAAGGCATGGGTCTCTGGGAAAGCTTGGCTACCACCACGTATACATTTATTTGTCTTGTGCCTGACCTATATAAAACATCATATTGCGAAAATTGCCATAGCACACTAGACGTACATCACTTGCTCTGGCCGTGTGGTCGGACCCACGCAAACAAGGATCAAGACTCCGCCAGGCTACAAGACGCATTACGCAGCACGGACCTGGCGGAGCAGCTCTGGGCCGTCCAGCGAGCCCACGATGCGGCCAGGGAGTTACAACTCCCGGTCCCAACGTGGGAGTAGCCCGCTCTATGGGACCTTGCGCCCCGTAGCTCGCAGGACCTTTCTATAAAGTTACTCCATCCATCCATCCATCTGCGCGGCTTAAACGATAATACGCCTGCGGTCGTCCCTGTATCCATATACAATGTTACAGTGTGTTACGGGTGAGCACGTGCACGAGTGGCAATGTTGTGCAAGGAAGCCATCTTTTCCCGTCGCGGAAAGATTTTTCGTGTATTTCCCGCAGGCGGTCCTAAAGACGTGTGTGCATGTTTGGCCTACTTAACACGCACTTGACGACACAGGCATCCTATAAACAACGCCCCCGCGCAATCCACATAGCCTTTCCTGTGTTTGACGTTAAACATGGCGGACTGTTTTTGTTTTTTTTTTGTTTTAAATGGGGCTGGTTAGTTTGGCAACGCCCGCCAATTCGAAAGGTGCGGAAACACAACTTGAACGCCAGCACGCTGTCCGATCTTTTAAGCATGAAATGCTTTTAACTCCCGTTGTAGGCGAACTTCAAGTGACCTTGAGCCAGAAAACCAGACCCGTTATCCGGACGCTCAAATGAGATCATCCGGGCAACCAGTCAAAAACTTAAGGAAATGTGGTCTCTTCCTCCTAACCCTTTGTACAGGACTGCATTACATACGCTAGTTACTGCCCAAACAAGTTACAAAAAATATTGTTTTCGTGGTTTTCCTAATGTTTGTTCGCACTGTCACTCAAGGTGTAACTTTCAGTACGCTCAAGTTTTATTTGTCACTTCCAATAGCAACGTTCAAAAGGCGGATACAGGGCAGCATACACTTCAGTGTCATCTTTTGGTGCTGAGACAGGGTTGCCTGTGCTCTTTTGAACGCCAGTGGTCCGTGGGTTCCGCGGCGTGGGTTTTGCGTCCCCTCGAGAGATGGCGCCACGCTGGGTGGCGCCTCCTCCGGGCCGTTTTCTTCATCTAGCTGGATAGTGCGCTCTGTCTCCCTGGCGCCTTTCACTACATGCCGTGCCGCCTTCAGCCGTTTTTCTTCTTCTGTCTGGGCAGCGTCCATATGGACCATGTGCACAGTATGGTGTGGTGTGGTATGGTGTGGTTTGGTTTGCCGTTGCTAACACGCACTGCACCCATTTTAAGAGCGCTGCTAGCATACTCTCCAACCAATCTGCTTTGCCGGTTGCCATTTCACGCCTACATCTACACTCGATTACGGGAGAGCCAGAAATTTTCTTTTGCCGCTGGGATAGCCTGTGCTTGTACGGAATCACGGCTATATTTGTTTTCCTGTAAACGAAGGAACAAAGCTTGCCCCGGTTCTGTCGTAAGCTGTGTGGTGCGCGAGCCGTTTACAACGAAGTGACTTGTATAACCAATCTTTTCTGAGGCCCCAACTACTTCGTTATGAAAAGCCTTCCACTGTGTACACGAACGCTTTCGCATTATAACTCCGTCGGGGACATCCCCATATCAATATAGGGCAGACAACGCTGCTATGCATAGTGGCGTTGAAACATACGACTGTTGTTTCCGTGACACTCGATGAGCGAACATCCCTTACGTCGTCTCTGTGTGGCCTTATCCACTTTTTCTTCTGTCCGGTAGCTCATACGTATTCCTGGCCTGGCGCGTGCAGTTTCTTATCCGTATATCAATGCACGTTTCGAGCGCTTATCTGCCCTCTTTTCTCGCGTTCCAGGCGACCGCAACACGCGAGCAAGCTTATCTTTACCGGACGCAAAAAAAAAAAGGAGAAAAAAAAACTATGCCTGTGGTGGTGCTTAAAACAAGAGGGGGCAGGCATAAAAAAATATCTCAAAAAGAAAAGAAGTCGGAATATTTTACACACTCTCCTGTTCGGAGCGCTGGCGTTATCTGATACATACAGGGTGATCATTCTTTTAAGTTTTACGGAATTTTTAGAAATCACTTGTTGCAGATAACGTTAATCTAGTCCTTGAACAGGATTATTCAAAGAGGCATGCATAGATTATTTTCACGAGAAAACGAAACTCACACTCAGCTAATTCACGAAAATTCACTAATTATTTTCTTAATTATTTCGCTTTGCGGCACATGTTACGATTTACGAATTGTAGCCGGGAAGTTTGCAAGGCGTAGCCGCTTAGAATGAACTCGCCAATTTGGAGATATGCGCCATCAAAGTCGCCGTAAAAATGCACTTTTGTTCCACTTACTGTTTTAAAGAAAACGCGCTTCTATGCATTGAAACACGAAA
This sequence comes from Dermacentor variabilis, assembly GCF_050947875.1. Classification (NCBI taxonomy): domain Eukaryota; kingdom Metazoa; phylum Arthropoda; class Arachnida; order Ixodida; family Ixodidae; genus Dermacentor; species Dermacentor variabilis. The sequence goes on along the minus strand of NC_134575.1, from coordinate 35,332,217 downwards.
GTAACTGGAACGCCCATGTACTTCGCCCCCCCCCCCCCCTACGCACACACACATTGAGAAATAGCAATTCGTGACTGGAGTCATCCTGGGAATCCAATTAAAGTGGAGGCGTCTTGCGCGCTTCCCGGCTACAATTCGTAAATTGCAATATGTCCCCCTAAAGTAATTATTTAGGTTAGTGAGTTTCCGTCAATTAGTTGAATGTGTGTTTCGATTTCTCGCGCTATAGTAATGTCTGCCTCTTCGAATAACTCAGCTCAAGGGCAAGAATTACGTTATATGCAACAGGCGATTATTAAAAGTTCTGTAAAACTTAAATTATCGCCGTGTGTAATTCTTCCCTGCATCTTGATACTTCACGACGTTTCGAGTGCCGTGGAGACGGCGTAGGAGACGACCACGCGACAGTCGTTGCTTATAGCTACTGACTTTGAAGGGAGACGAATCAACTGCGCCGCAGCATAGATATCCAGCAACGAAAGGAAATAGAGATCCACAAAAATCAACCATTCTGCATTTTCAACTTTTCGTTTGTGTTTTGTGCTTTCTTCCTCGGCCTGTAACCACCGTTGTTGTCCATCTTGCTGTGATCGCATTGTCTTGCGTAGATGTTTGGTGCTCACTTTTTTTTTCTTTAACAGTTTTGCGTGGCGATGCACATGCAGATGCCTCTTGAAAAGCAAAATTAGGTGAATATCAATACCACTACCACAAGAAAGAAGTGAGGAGTAAGCCAGAGAAGTGAACGCTACACGCTGGTAGAAAAGTGTTCTATTTACTCGCGATAACAAGTTAGAAGTTTTCGAGCTGGCTCGTGAGGCCTGTTGTGTGTCATATGGGCCTCTGAGATGTGTGACCACACAAAAGATTACTTGCGAGTGCAAGTTATATACTTGCGTACAGATCCGTGTCGTTTTGTGTGATACATCATGCGCGTTCTATGCCTGTTCCTCAGTGCAAAACGAAGAAGAAGCCGTAAAGGGCAAAAAAAAAAAAAAGATGCAGATCTGTGCACTAATATCCCGGAGGCGGCAGCAGCCATTCACCGAGATCACGCAAGATGGCGCCACGATACACGAGCCCCAGTACAGAGAGCATGCGTGGAAGTGAGGATAACTATAACGAAAACAATTAGGTACGCATGTTGAATACAAATATCAAGACGTTTTCGAAGGAATAAGCACCAGCGATATTAATAATTCGAATGGACACAATGGTGTAACCATGTCAAAACTGCAAGTAGAGGTACGAGGATGTAGTATGGTCAAAATAGGAAGGTCGAAACGGGATGGTCGAACAATTTAGGATGGTCCTAAGTTGCAGCAGGAATGGAAGCTATACTTCAATCAGCAGACACATCTGAGGCAGAGAACAAGCAAGTGCATATGGAACAGGCGCACTACTGCAAGCAAGTACCGCCACGCAAGTAGGGTAGTCATATCGTGCTGTCATGGGATATCACTGCTTTCGTTTTCTTTTTAGTCATAGTCGTTACTGTCGTCTTCGTAATGTCATTACCGTGCCGTTGTCGTCAAGCCACCGTCCATTGTTTTGGCTATACCACTTAAGCCTTTCCCTTGAGTTAGCTTTTTTTTTTCTTTTTCGCACATGCACCTCATACACCTGGGTACACCTTTCCCCATTCTTCGCTGCCCTGCGAAAGCGATAATGGCCAGCTGATATCTGCCCCCCCGCCCCATCTATCTCTCTCACTCCAGCCATCGATTAAATGTCATGCCCTTTAGACGCCGATTTCCCGGAAAGTTATGCAAGGAGAGGTGACACCTTGTCTCCGAGCCTAGACAACCGTGGATTGCGTGCCGAAAACCACGTATGCACTTCCGCCACTGAAGTGCAAACGGTGAAAACAGGATACCGAGGGAAAAAACCCGAAAAGAAAGAAGTAAGGAGATATAACCAGACACACAGTAACCTACAGCAGGCCTGTGATATAGCGTCAAGCCGGAGAATGAATGTCGATGACGTCCCACACATTTATCACCGCAGAGCACGACTGATTCAATTTGAGTGTTTGCTATTTCTGGAATTTTTTTCGAAGTCTTTCGTCATGTTTTCTTCTTTAGCTTTTGCGCCTTTGTTGCTAGGTGTCACCTCCTTGTTTATTTTTATTTATTTATTTTTCACACTCAGCATGTATGTACGCATGGAAACTTAAATTCCCTTTTCCCTATAATTCTTCCCTTCTTACTTTTCCTTGCTTGTAATCATTGTGAGCAGGATACCAACACCAGTTTAACGCCGCCAATCACCTACTCTCAGGGAGGGCATCTCAATGGCATTCGAGCACACTTAGCAAATATAAACTTGTAAAGAGGGCATTCAGATTAACCGGATTTAAAGTAAAAGATGCCTCCGTTAGGTGTCACTTCGGTCGCTTACGACTTTTTTTTTTTTCTGAAAGGAAATTTAAACGCTTTACCTCATCGCGCGCGTCATGTCTAGGTGACGAGACTGACTCTCGCCGGGGGCAAGTTGTTCTTTTTTCATCCACTTTCGTTTTCCTTTTATTTTAATTACTTTGTGGAAACCTGTAGTGGAACTGCATGAGAGTACGTGGTACGCAACGCATTCGCTTTTTCGTTTTTTTTTAAGTACTCGAATAACTTCTTCCGTGATTCTCTTGACCTCAATGTCTGCTGGCTCCATATGGTTGTTACGAACAAAAAGTAAATGCAGCAGATCCAACGAGTTGAAACATGTATATACAGTGAACCTTTGTGGAAGTGCCTAAAGAGTCGAAGCATGAGTTTTTGTTTACCGATTGTCCGCACAGAGTGACCCGGAAGGGCGTTATTCAGGCATCCAGCTGTAGAGTTGCTAGTGCAATGACGCGCATGCGCGGAGGCGAGCGCCATCTGGTGGCAGCGCAAGGAACTCGGCGCCGCACTTGCTCCGCTGTGATTGGTCGGCCTGTTCGGCGAGAGAACAGCCAGGCCGCGTAGCACTGACGGTCACCCGGCGAGGTTCGCAAGGAAAAAGTTTCGCTTTTAAAGGTATCGAAGCTCTCGCTTCCATCTTCGCATTGATTGCGTATAGCAAGGCTGTCGTCGGCTCTGCCGGCCTTGATGCCTCGAGGTAACCTACGAAGAAGGTTCATTGGTCATTTGCCTGCTCCTAGTATCACATGCCACGTGACTTTCTGGGCACGCGTCTATTCGGGAGTGCAAATCTTAGTCCGGCTTTCCTCCAGTGAGACGTTGCTTGGTCACTGCTGGCTTGCAGCTTATACCCGTGTTTAGCGCTTAATGTGACAAACACGCGCGTGTCAAAAGTCATCCGGTCCGTGGTACGAACCAATTGGGGGGAAAAAAGAAGGAAAAGAAAAAAAATGGCTGTAGGGACCTAACGGGGGGCTCTTCTGGGACGCTATTGGAAGACTTGCTGGAAACTCGTCGGACGCGCAGTCGTTGGCACGAATATCCCTGTAATAGACATACGAGCGCAGATTTTTATTTCTTTCTTTTTCTGCAATTCCTCTGCCGTTGGACTGCAGCGGCCGCGTCGCGCGGTTTAGTCGAACCCGCGACCTTGTTGTCAATCAGCTGAGCGCCACGACCACTTGCGTTGGTACGGGCCTGCCCGCCTGCCTGCGCGATCTTACTGGCTTTTTTTTTTTTTGCGTTCCATTATCTCTGGAAGCGAGCGTATACGAAATAAAGAAAGAAAGAAAGAAAGAAAGAAAGAAAGAAAAGAAAGAAAGAAAGAAAGAAAGAAAGAAAGAGGCGATTCCGAGAAACCTCTTTGTATTCCCAGAGACGATACTGCACAGAGAGGAGCCTGCAACGGTTAGCACTGTTTGCCGCTGCCAAATGTGAAGAGCGGGGTCCGATAACAGTTGCGCGAGCTTTGAGTGGTTGACGAGAGAGAGAGAGAGAGAGAGACCGTCTGATGAGAGGGGGGGGGGGGTGACCGAGTGGCCGCTACGTCAGCTGTATACCGGGAAATGCGTTTGGCGCGCAGTTATAACGACGATCGGGCCTGCCCCCGTATACGTCTGCGTATCATCTCGTCGCACTCCGAAGCTCGTTAATCCACTCGATGAATGTGTGTTGTTTATTGGCGCAGTTGGGGCCAGTTATGGCCAGAGAGCGCCGTGACAGTGTTAGTCACTTTCGCAGCAGGAGCGATGGGTTCTATGAAGTTGACGTGACGGGGCTGTAAAGAGGGCCTTAGTATAACAGTCCCTATAAAGTGCGTGAAATGTGCGTCTAATAAGATTATGGCGATGACTCTCGTCAATCCATTCTACGCGGGTGCCGTGGTGTTTGACGAAAAAAACGAAAGCAAGCTATCGTCGCACGCAGGTTCCGTGTGCGACCCAGATTTTAGTTTTCGTCCCTTTTCTCTGTGGATATATGCATAGAAGGGGGATGGTTCGGCCTATAGTTGGTTATATATACAGGATATATATAGTTGGTTATATGTACAAAACACATAGAATCACTTGACGGTCGATCTCAAAGAGGAGGCAAATTGTACGACTTCGCGCTTGCACCGCGATACGCGGCTTTAGATAGATTAACTGAATTTGGAAGTTTTAAGCGCCAAAACAACCACGATCTTATTTCATTTCGTTTATTGAATACACTCGTGGGTCTACCGCGTTGCGGAGTAGCGTGGGTAAGCTGTACGATACGAGTCGACGCACACAACGGGTGCAAACTTTTGAAGTATGAAACAACAGGGGAAAATAAGTTCAATTTAACATTATGAGGCACTCCGTAGGCTGAGACATTTCGTACCTGGGGTTCTCTAACATGCATCTGAATCTTGAGTGCGCAATTTTTTTTTTTTTTATTACGCGCCTACCGAAATGCGGCGGCCCGCGATCTCTAGCTTCGCAGGGCAATGCCATAGCCATTATGCTGCCGCGGCGGGCTGCTGGGGGAAAGGATGCTGGGGGAAAGGATGCTGGGGGAAAGGATGCTGGGGGAAAGGATGCTGGGGGAAAGGATGCTGGGGTAGAGGATGCTGGGGGAAAGGATGCTGGGGGAAGAGATGCTGGGGGAAGCTAGAGGTCGCGGGTTTGATACCGGCAGCGGCGACGGCCGCATTTCGGTGGGCGCAATGTGCAAAAAAAAAAAGAAGAAAGAAAAGAAAACGCTCTTTTACCTTTAAGATTCAGGTGCGCGTTAAAGAACCTCGGGTGGTGGAAATTTGTTTCGCGTCCACCATCACTACTATAGCGTGCCTCATAATCACTTTGACTCCCCATTCCCCTCCCCACGTGTAGGATAGCAAACTGGACTCAGTCTGGTTAACCTCCCTGCCTTTCCATCTATCTATCTATCTATCTATCTATCTATCTATCTATCTATCTATCTATCTATCTATCTATCTATCTATCTATCTATCTATCTAATCAATCATAATCACGTCGTCGTTCCGGCACGTGAATCCCCGTAATTGAAACCTCGAGTCCCCACCTTGCCAACATCGGTGATGGCGTCTCAGAGCAGACTGTATATAAGAATGGCTGAAAAGAAAGAAAGAAAAGCGTGCATTAAAATAAAGTGAACTTTCCCATTTGAATAACGTGATTTTGCTTATAAGAAATGTTAAGTATCTAGATGCACCAGATACGGCTTTTGCACGTGTTACCATGTCGTATCAAAGGAATGCTGATATAATCATCAGTATCATCATCATCATAAGCTTTGTTCGAGCATAAGCGCAGGAAAAAAAAATTTGACAGTCACTTAGGTATCCTTTTGTGATTTGAATGCGAAAGCATTTGGACTTCTCTAAGTTATCACCTTAATTTATAACTGCACCTTCATCCACTTCAATTCACTTTAATCCGCTTTAATCCACCTCAACTCAATTTTGGGGGTGCCCGACGCCGTGGGACGTTCACTGTGGGGTTTCGCAGGGCGAACCCCAGCAGGTACAGTGCCGGTTAGCGTGACGTCATCACTTGGTCACGTGGGTTTCCTCGCCGTCGGACGTTAACGCCGGACGTTCACCGGTTTCCGTTTCGTGGGGAATAAGGCTTTCGCCTTCGAAAAAATGGCAGTTTCGTTCTAAGCACGAAGCACGGACGGCGATGGCTCGGGCTTAGCATCGCGTGTCGCATTTGCAGGCTCCTGTGCCTTCCTTATTGGATAAGCCAACGTGCGACGGCACGCTACAAAACGTGCCCCCCCCCCCTACCACCACATACGGCACATCCAGCTGCGAAGAGACGCTAGCACGCATTGTCTGTGTCTGCCCGCGCTTTGGTGCCAAGAGGCAAGTAGTAATGTGCCGAGTGATGAACCAGTTAGACAATCGTCCGCTATCAGAAGAACTAAGAGCTCTAGGCCAGTGGGACTCTCTCTCTCTCTCTCTCTTTATTCCTCTACACCCCCCCCCCATCCGTGCATGGTAGCCAACCGGAACTACCTCTGGCCAACCTTCCTGCCTTTCTGTGCATTATCTCTCTCTCTCTCTCTCTCTCTCTCTCTCTCTCTCTCTGTATTGATGTCGTTGGTGTATTAGTTGGCACACGCCTGGACAAGCTCACCTTTTCTTTTCTTTCATTTTCTTTCTCTTTCTTTACCAAGCGGACTCCCGCGTAACCTTTCCTTCCTTTTCTTTTAGTTCACCTCGTTTTGAAAGGACAAAATATTTTCGATTCGACATTCCGAGGTCCATTTCTTTTTTCTTCTCTTCCTCTCGGATATTCGTATTTCGTTTAGAAATTTAATTATTCGGACACGCCCTCTAGTTTCTACGAATACTACACGTGCTTTGACTTTCCCTCTCGGTGATACAAAGTATATGCGCATACCGTATAAATGCCGTTCACGTGGGTCCTTTTCCCGCTAAAGTAATAGGGGATAGCTCGAATTCGTGTATCGCGTTTCCGATAATACAGGCGTCTCGTTCTTTTTATTTTATTTTTCTTTAGCGGATACTTTTATGGCCATGCGCAAACGCGAGTACTCGTTGCACATCGGCGTGGCCGCACAGAAACTGGCCGCATGTCCGATTCTCGCAACTCGAGCCGCTTGCGTCACGTCGCCAGCTCCGAAAAGCCTTTCCTTGATGTTTCTTTCTTCATTCTTTTCTCAGAAGAAAAAAATCTTTCTTCTCCGAACGTGATCAAAGCGACAACTTCAAAGACGAACCTGTAGCCGTGTGACTTCATTGCGTTCCTCTTACGTTGTGCTCCTTCGCGCGCATTTCGAACGAGAAGCAAGAGGCAAGCGAAACTTTCTATAGTGTTAATCGCGTCGAGAAAATCAAAACTAGATGGGAAAGCGAGGGTATAAAAGACGGCCGGAGATTTCATTTTTTTTTCTCGTTGTCGTTTTAGAATAACGGCGTTTCCGCGAAACAAGTTTCAGACATCCCTAAAACGAACAGACGATAGCAAAAAAAAAAAAAAAAAACTAAAACCTATTAGTTCGCGGAACAGAACCTGCGTTCAACGCTGGCTTTCGCCACGCGCCCAGTTAGGCTTAGCGCGGCCTGAATTCGGGATACAAAACCAGAACCTCTATACCTGAAGCAAAATTGCAAAAGTCGTTCTTGCAATCGCTGCGGGATCGATCGGAAAGGGAGGAACCAAGCGGCTCGCGTTTTCGTTGCCATATATAGCGACCGTATGAATCTAACGCGCAATGCCTTCGTCGTCTGTTCTTCGCTTTACTGGCTGTTAGTTTTACAAGGCACACTACAATTATATTGGTAAATCGTGTCGGGATGTACTATCAACGGTTGCACACACAGGACGGGCGCCCCCTCGTGCATATACTATTGCCCTGCGTGCATACTGACTAAGCTAATTGGCTAAGCTCCCGTTGATTGAGAATCGTAGCCGACGAAGTGTGAGAATACGTTTGAAGATTAGCGATCTGAAGTGGTATTTATGACTGGAAGTCAAGCCCTGATATATGTGCGAGAGTATATATATATATATATATATATATATATATATATATATATATATATATATATATATATATATATATATATATATATATATATATATATGTGTGTGTGTGTGCCACTGGGGGGGTCACGGAAGTGCCAGAGGTACCTGCAGGAAGCTGCGGCACACACTAACAGGTCAAGGTGGTTGCCTCGATTTCTTGTCCCGTGAGTGGGCTCTGCTTTCCTTCTGTAGAGAGAGAGATAATAAAGAAGGCAGGGATGTTAACCAGTCTAGAGTCATGTTGGCTACTCTGCGCTGGGGAAAGGGAGAAGGGGAATGGTAGGAAGGGAGAGAGTGAGAGAGACATGCACGGACAGCACTACGCAGTCAAAGGCGCTCGCACAATCCAGACGTTTCCAGAAAGCACGGAAGTATACCTTCACTTCCTTCTGGGCCGATGACCGGTGGGGGTGGCGTTCTATAGCAGTGTCTCTTCACTCAGAGGACGATCATCTAGTTTCCCGAATGCGTCGGACATGCATTGTCTTTGTGCTTCAAATTGAGGACAGTGGCAAAATAGGTGACCGCTGTTCTTTCCTCGCAGCCGCACACGTAGGACTGTCAGCCATACCAATCAGTGCGGAATAGGCTTTCGCGAAGGCAGCTCCTACAACCACAACCGACACAGAATAGACGCTTAGCGTCGATGCGGTCAGGCCGGAGGTCCGAGTCGCGGCGAAGTGTTGAGTCTGCTGCACCTTGTATGTGCGGTATTCCAGTCGGCTAACGAGAGTGTACGTACTAGATGCGAAGCTGTCTGCGTCCGTCCCTCAAAAGAGGAATGGAGACGCAGCGGTCTTCTTGGTTTAACGTCCGAGCTGCCTTATCTGCGTCATAATTTCCAATGATACCGCAATGGCCTGGTATCCGATTGTTAAGAGACACCATGGCCTTTGACCATGTATGCCAACTGTACGGTCGAACCTCCACGTGAGAAGCGGAAATGTAGGGGAATTATCGCGCACACCGAACCAAATATAAGGAGTCGGCCGATTCCAGCGCGTAATGAATACATCCTCGTGCCCAATATTAGATATAACCAATGTATTTGTTTGTTGGATACGTTATATTTCGTTAAAACGAGTTTCCACCGTGGATCGAGCGGTGCCGAGTCGAGCCGAGCGCGAGCTTCCTTCCGAACTGAGACGCGCAGTTTTTTTTTTTTTTTTTTCGCTCGCCAGTACAGAAAAGAAATGAAAAATAAACGCTTCCAGGAATGCGCAAGCGAGTCCGCGGAGCGCGGCGTGCGACCGCGTCTTTTTTTTTTTTTCCTCGATTTACGAAACTGCGCGCACTCACGCAAAGACATAGCCCTCGGTTTCGCAGAAAGCCTTGCCGCCCAGGCGTACACAGCGCGCGGCCTCGTCGCCTTGCCGCATTCTCCGTCGCAGCGTCCGCCTGCGCAGCGGCTCGGGCGACCTTGGCACGAGCGAAGGATGATCGTCGCGGTTGATCCGATTATAACCGGCAGTCCATAAAATGTTCGCGGGAAGGGTCGCTGATCCCCCTCGAAGGACGATTAAATTGAACGCTCCAAATTGAGTCACACCGGTCTCTCGGGAGAAGCGGCGTTCGACCTCGGTAGTGCGGGTTCGGATGATTTCGTTGATTGATTGATTGATTGATTGATTGATTGATTGATTGATTGATTGATTGATTGATTGATTGATTCCGTTGGAAACGAGAGTAGACATTCATCAAGTCGGGCAGAAGAACGCACTACGCCTCGTGTGACGGATCGACCGACCGACTCATTCATTGATTGATTGAATGATTCATTCATTCATTCATTCATTCATTCATTCATTCATTCATTCATTAGGTTGGAAACGAGAGTACACATAAATTAATTCGGCAGGAGAACGCACTACGCCTGATGTGACTGATCGACCGACCGACCAACTGGCTGACTGACTGACTGACACGGGACACTGGAAGCAAGATTGCGCAATGGGTAGCCGAACGAGTTAGGGGGGGAGAACGCACTGTGCCACAAAATGGCATCACGAAGTTTTAAGGTTACAATATCAACAGAGGCTGAACAGTGGGTATATACTCCGCTGTACTTGACGGTTCGATTAGGTGGCCCTGTCTTTGTCGAGGTAACAAATGCTTCGCGGCAACAACTGGTTGCCGTTGCTGCCGCTGAAAGGAGCGTTCGCCGTTGTTGCAAGTGGTTCTGCGTTGCTGCCACGAGTGGTTCTTTCCGTAACTGCTGTTTCAGCTGTCGCAAGCTGCTGTTGCAGCAAGTGCTTGCCGCTGTTGCCCTGGTAATGGAAAAGTCGCCTTGTGGAAACGTCGGCTCCAACAGCATTCATTGTTCTGCTCTTGTCCATCACTTCAACCCTCCATTATTTATGTTCTTTTTTTTTATTTGTATCTAGGAGAGGTCATACAATTTATCTCGTATTCTTTTTTCTGATGCCGTGCATAAATATACCGAATTGCAACAACGACAGGGGTTCAATTTCTTCCGAATTCTGAGCAACAGCGCACCGCACTTCCGTCTCCGCCTCTTTCATGCAAAAAAAAAAAAAAGAAAGAAAAGCTTTGTAGTAAGGCACTGCGTACACCTTGTGTAGTAGTGCCTAGACGTAATTAAGTGTGGATCCTCCGTTTTTTCTTTTTTTTCTGATTGACGACATCAGGTATACGTCCGTGTGGCACCACGCGAAACGACATTAATATTTAAGGATGATTGTTAAATGTCACTTTCATGGCCGTGCGGAGCTTATCTTTGTGCTGCCTCTGAAGTATTCGTTCGGGAACTCTCTATCTATCTATCTATCTATCTATCTATCTATCTATCTATCTATCTATCTATCTATCTATCTATCTATCTATCTATCTATCTATCTATCTATCTATCTATCTATCTATCTATCTATCTATCTATCTATCTATCTATCTATCTATCTATCTATCTATCTATCTATCTATCTATCTATCTATCTATCTATCTATCTATCTATCTATCTATCTATCTATCTATCTATCTATCTATCTATCTATCTATCTATCTATCTATCTATCTATCTATCTATCTATCTATCTATCTATCTATCTATCTATCTATCTGACGTGCTGCTTTTCTCATAACGCAGCTAGCCAACGCATTTGACGGCACCACCGTTGTGAAGCGCGGTTAAGAAGACCCTAAAAAGGAGTTACAAATGAGGCCAGATTATAAGATTAAGCTTGTGGATTTGCAAGTGAACCCTACATTGCAGTGAAGACAAGACTACGGTACACGGAGTCATAATAGCTACCAAGGTTGGTTGCCTGTAGACTTCTTGCAAAACGTCTTGTATGTAAATTTAAAGCACCGTATGTAAAAAAAAACTCTTTGACACTGCGTATATATTAGCATACGACTGTTAAACTCTGTTGCTGCGAACAGGAAAAAAAGAAAGATAAAGTGGACTGTGGCCACACCCGCCCGCAGACGGTCTTCCCCCCGTCGTCTGCAGCCGCCCCTTCTCGCCTGCAAGGGCCGGCAGCGCGGGCAAGTGGTGACCGTGACCACGAAGACCCCTCGCCTAAATTAGGGACGAGAGTTCGACAGCGGCCAACCGGGGCCACACTACCGCAGTCCACCCAGCGAACAGGCCCGAACACTAATCTCGAACCTTCCGCCTACCGACCAGACGACGTCGCGATCCTTGACCGCTCAGTCACCGGTCGGGTGATGACAAAATAGTATTCGGCGGCCAATATACGTGCCCAGTATGCACTGGGTGTGCGGAAAGCGAAGGAACAATTCGCGGCGTTCGCGCGCACAGGCGCTTCCACGCTTCTGGTCTCGGAGGCCATGCGCGCACTTCTCGGCCCCACTAGGTGGCGCAGCGGGTCCGGAAAGACTCGCGAGAGGTGAGCCCAGTTGCTGCGTGGCGCGTTTCCTCGGCGTTCGCGCGCACTAATGCGCCACGCATTTCGGAGGCCACGTGCGGGCTTCGCGGCGGCGTCGCCAGGTGGCGCCGAGTGTTCTTAGGGAAGCTCGCAGGAGGAGTCACGCTGCAGTATACTCGCCTCGCACATAACTCGTTTCGACGGTGGCAACACGTTCATGTCGCTGTATTGATTAAATGCCAAACGCATTACGGTCGACAGTCACCGTGATATGGGTTCTCCCGAATTTGTTTATATTTCTTTTACGCGGTATAAACACGGTATGCTGTAGTCTAAGCTCCATGGGCCGTTGTCCTACATTATGTACGAAACGATCATCAAATATTCTGTAGGTAACCTACAGACAGATGCAGTGATAGCTCTTACTACTTATATACTCTACATAGACTTGAGGGGCAGTGTTCCAGAGATTATATACAGTTTTATAACATTGCGTACAAAGTGGTCTGCAAGAAGTCTAAAGGTAAGATGTAGACACAGTAACAGGAATAGCTGATTTGAACTGCACTAGGAGGTACGGTGGTCTACGAGAAGTGTACAGTCAGTGCGATTACGCTAGATCATCTAACAGCAATAAGCGCTCCCTTCCCACCTGTTCTTTTCTTCCCAGTGATCTTGCTTTTGGCGGCCCTTCTAGACAGCGCCACATATGGTCGAAAAATAAGTCGCAGTGACTTTAGCATACGTTAAAGACTATGAGAGCGAAAGTTGGCGCGCTCACGATACATTCATTACATTACGTGACATTTTCGTTCTACTGCGTTTTTTTTCCCTGTTGCTTGTTTTGTCCCACCAAAGGTGGTGGGTTCTAGTGTTCTGATTACCTCTATTTTTATTACCTGTCCCTTAGTTTACAACAAAGGTCGTGGGTTCGAGTGCCTTATGAAACTGTGCCTTAATCATCTATGCCTTAATTAATTTTGCCGTAATTAACACCAAAGGTTGTGGGTTCGACCCCCGAATATTGTTGCCATTGTTTTTCGGTGCCATAACGCCGGTCCGTCAAATTTTCCTCCATGAGCTCTCAAATACGTTCGCCTTAAGAGGCAGCTTTAGCGCGGGGGCTCCTAACTAAATACATGGGAAAGTAGAAATCGTTTTTCTCGGCAGGCACTGCACCAAATTTGATGAGGTTTGCTGCATCTAAAGGAAAAGATTAATATAATCTAATGACTATTGGAAGCGGATTCTTCTAGTTAGGCCGTTGTTAATAAAGATGGTTCAAAATCGCAAATTTTCCGGAACTGAAACTATAAAGTTTACAACTCTCTCTGGATGTCCCCATTCTGCCAATTTCATCTGATAACGCATCTAAAGCGAAGATATTTGATGCCTTATACACGGTCCTCACATACGCCGCTAATATGTGAGCATCACTTTTGCAAAACCTTCGTGAAGGTTGTGGCAAATTCACGCAAGATATAAATTATAGAGATGTATAAAAACGGATATGAAACAGTCGGCGGAATTTTAGCTTTCGGCATTGGAAGAGATTTCTTCGGCGTGTGCCTATAATGAGAGCACTACCGCGCATGGCGCGCGCGTCAGAATGGAGAAAGTGGAGTCGGCTCCGAGCTTGGGGAATTCCTCTTAATAAGCCGTCGACACCTCTGGCGTTGCGTCACCGCTTCTGCAGGCACGTGGCCCAATTGCGAATTCCCGATAAACTTGCGCAGCGCAGATCCGTCACGTGGAAACGCTGGGGAACCCGAACCGGCCGATAAAGGAACCGGCTCGGCACAGATCAAGCGTATATGCATCTATTTCATTGTTGCGTGCACTGGCTGACAGCCGCACCGCGTAAGGTAGGTAGGTACTACTACGGAGCGCATCTAAATTTTAATAAAGGTTACTTTAGTATCCTCAATTATTTTTATTCATCTGGTATTTTGTTATGTACGATACCTCGCTGTCGCAAAGTGTGTTCTGAATAGTTAATTTATCATCTATAATGCACAAGAAAGAAAAGGGGATAAACGCCAATAGAAGAGCCGTGAAACAAGCAAGAGCTGCAGACACAAAACAAAAGCGACAAAGGAGTGAGAGATTGCGTGCGAGGTGTACTTATCTCATTATATCTGTGCGCGATAAGTTCAGTAGTGGGATACTAATTATTCCAATCTTGCACATTTTTGCACGTATTGTTTTCACATATTAGCACGCATTGTTTGCACATATTGCGCACCTTGTTTGAACATATAGTTTTCACATATTAACTCACATTGTTTCACATATTGCACACATTGTTCGCACATATTGCACGTAGTTTACACATTGTTTCCATAATTTGTTTGAACATATTACCTAGTAGTGACGAGGGTGAAGTAGTTGCCTGCAACTTATTCTTTATTTCGTGTCGTGTATTTTATGGTCCGTAGAGTTTGCTGCGAAGAGTGTTCTGAATATTGTCGGTGGACTTCTTTCGCACAAGAAAAGAATAACGCGAACGCAAAAGGCGCGAGAAACACAAGTGCGTAAATAGACAAATACGAAGCGATGGGAGGCGTCTATTTGTGTATGCGCGCCCGTTTGTCTTGCACGTACACGTTTGTCTTGCGCACACACACACACACACACACACACACGCACGCACGCGCACGCACGCACGCACGCGCGCGCGCACACACGCACGCACACACACACACACACACACACACACACACACACACACACACACACACACACACACACACACACACACACACACACACACACACAAACTTGTGAATACTACACATTCATTCATATAATTACGCTCACACACGTTCATGTGAACAGGACTTCTCCGGAAGTCATCGTTACAAATTACTAGTATAGTTTCATAGCTCCGTGTAATAAATTAATTTGGTCCGCTTTGCATATCCGAAAGATGCAAACTTACAGAAATGTGATCACGCTTTGTATTTGAGATTATTTTCTTATGACTGATTTCTGCATTTGGCACTTCAATCTCTCAAGATTCGAAAACTTCCCGCATATTTTTATATATTTTTATTTATTACACTTCATTTCTTTTTTAAAATTGTATAAAATAAACGATTCCCACGGAACAATCGGTGGACTCTAGATAACATTTTCTCACACATTCAACAGACCTATAGCTCATCGGTGCCCAGCGAGACGACCTTCTGCTTCCCGTGGGTTTAGATAAAAGTTCCCGTGGCAGGACTTCTTCCTCTAGGTAGTTATCCGCTTTAAAATTTGCAATTTGCTTGGCGCGTTTATACGCTGTTACGCATGCTTGCCTCCATCGTCGGGATATAAGACGCAGACAGCGAACCGCGAACACCGTCGCTTCTGTGCGAGTGGAAGGCGCTTCAGTGTCGAAAGGAAAACTCGGCTTGACGACTTGCAGAAAAAAAAAAAAAAGCTATAGAGACTATGCTCACGCGTGGGTTGCTACAGATAACGTTCCCCGAAGGACCGAGGAAAGTGCGTAAAGAAGTGTCGCGTGTCTTGTAATGGCGTGTGGGCGCCACGCTTAACGTGTACACATACGCGTGCACTCGTGGCAAGATGGTTCTGAACGGAGAAAAATACAAGCCCAGGCGAAGCAATCGCCGGCCCAGATTTCCATGTTAACCCCCGCCTGTAGCAAACGCTTATGGAGTGACCGACCCAAGGCTACCCAGCCAAAGCACCGCCGAACCCACTACAACTCGATCCAATTAGACAAGCAACCGATTAATTACCCAAACGACCGACCGACCCTATACTATCTTCTTGCTCAAGCGATGTGCTCGAGCCTAACGGTATTCATGGGCGCAAGCTTTGGGCGCGGCACCGCTTAGACATTGAAGAAGGGTCACGTTTGATAAATATGGTTCTCGAAACTTAATTAATTCGATGGGCACTGAAGAGAAACGGTAGTTCAATTTCACCCCGCCAACCCTATACAACCGTTCCACAGACCGCTCGAAAATAGTGAAATGTTACGTGCGTTAGAAATCAAAAGCGGACAGACAGACAGACAGACAGACAGACAGACAGACATGTTGCCACTGTCGAAACGATTATGTATGAGGCGTGTACTGCAGGCGTGACTCCTCTGTCGTGCTTCCTCAAGTTCATTTGGCGCCATCTAGCGACGACGCCGCGAAGCGTGTACGTGGCCTCCGAAATGCATGGTGCGTGCGAACGCTGAGAAACGCGCCGTGAGGCGCCTCTCTCGGCGTTTCTTTCTCGCGCTTCTTTCTGGAAACGCTGCTGCAGCTATTAGGCCGAGAAGTTCAAGCGTGGCCTCCGAGACTAGAAGCTTGGGGCGCCGGTGCGTGCGAACGCTGGGAATTGTTCCTTCGCTTGCCGCGGACCCAGTGTACCCTGGGTATTCATATTGGGCGCCGAAGACTACTGTGTCATCACCCGATCGGTGACAGAGGGATCAAGGATCACGACGTTGTCTGGTCGGTAGGCGGCAGGTTCGAGGTTTGTGCTGTGACGGGGTGACCTCATAAGTCACCCCGATTCGGGCTTGTTCGCTGGGTGGACTGCGGTAGTGTGACCCCTGTTGGCCACTGTCGAACTCTCGTCCCAAATTCAGGCGAGAGGTCTTCGTGGTCACGGTCACCACTTGCCCGCGCTGCCGGCCCTTGCAGGCGAGAAGGGGCGGCTGCGGACGACGGGGGGAAGACCGTCTGCGGGTGGGTGGCCACAGTCCACTTTGTTAATTTTTTTCCCTTTCGCAACAATAAGCGGTTAAGAGTCATACACTGCATATATACATGCGGTGCCTTAGAGTTTAGATAGAGTTGTTTAGCTTCATATCTAAAGCAGTTTGCAAGAAGTCCACGGGCAACCTAACGTGATAGATATTATGGCTCGGCAAACCGTAGTCTAGTCTTCACCGCAACTTACTTGCAGATCTAAATTGTAATAGATAGATAGATAGATAGATAGATAGATAGATAGATAGATAGATAGATGATAGATAGATAGATAGATAGATAGATAGATAGATAGATAGATAGATAGATAGATAGATAGATAGATAGATAGATACTGCAGAAGAATAAGAACGCTAATCGCATTAGGTGAACACACCTCCAGTCACCAACTTTTTTTTTGTTCGAAATACGCTCTCACACTCGCGTCTATTCACACTGACTGGTGCTCACTGGCGTTCATATTCCCGTCAGAGCACCTGCACGCTCGTACCCACGTTCGCTAACCCACGCTGACGTCCAGATGACAAAGCATGTGTCACGGATTTCGAAGTTTCCCGCTTTTGTCGGCCGTTTTTGCACGGGACAATGCTCTCGAAAGTTGCCAAGTTGAGTACTTTGTGGCTTTAAAACTCGACATGCAACTCATCTTCGCCGATAAGCGATCAACTAGGATTCGAGTATACTATATATAGGCGCTGACAAAATGCGTGACGTCACCGTGAGCTGGTGCGGGAACGTCACGATGTGGTCGCTACCCGTTGTCCATATTCGCCTATTATTTGGCTCATCCAGCTTCCTGTCACGGTATATAACTTTGGCTTTCTTTTCAAGTGAACCTTGTAAATGTTTCGGTTGTGTTGTCGCGGCGACGCAACAAAGCTACTTGCTCCTAGAGCTGAGCAGCTGTGGGAAAGGGCGATTTGATGAGTTGACAGCTGCGCCGGTGCCGAAGCATGAGTCATTAGTAAGGATCCCAGCTGCATAGGCGCGTGCTCGCGCCACGGGCGCAACCAATCAGAAGTGTTTAACGTCCGCCGTGGAGGGAAAGGGCAGGAAAGGGTGTCGCGCGCGCTGCGCCAGCTTCGTTTCCGTACAATGCCGTTTCGGGAAACGGATGCGGCGGCCGCGCGTTCCCCCGAGGAACAGGCAGCCTTCGACGAGCGGCAGCGAGAAGTCGCCCGTGAAAGGGCTCGCCGTCGGTGCGCCGATCCAGCCTATCGCGCGCAGCGCCGGCTTCGTTTCCGTTCAGTTCAGTCTCGGAAAAACAGACGGGACGGCCACGCATTGTGCTTTCCCCCGTGGAACAGGCAGGCTTCGACGAGCGGCATCGAGATCTGGCCCATGAAAGGACTTGCTGTCGGTGTGCCGATCCAGTCGTTAGGGCCGTCCTAGCCCATGCAATCAGACAGCAACGAAAATAAGATTCCGTGCTGAGGTAGCGGGAGGCCGAGGCAATCCGGTGCCGTTACCTGTGGGTTACATAACCGTGACCAAGGTCATGTGCACGCAGGACAACCTTCGCTTACCCCCATTTTCCGGTAGGGGCAAGGTTGGTCATTTTTCTTTCTTCCCCCGCGGATTGCGCCCATTGTCACCGTGAAGGAAATCTCGTCTCGCATTCGGTTCTCTGGCTAAGCTTGCCGCCAGCCAGCGTGACCCTGCGAATATTTCAAACTCGGTGTGGCGCGCGAGATCACCGCGCAGTGGTGACAGCGCGGAAGTCACCCATTTCGTCGAGCCACGAAAGAAAATCTTGGCGCGCGCTCGCGCTTTCGTGACGACGGCGTCGGAGTAACGAGCCTTTCCCAAGAAGAATAAGAGGCAGAACGCTGCGCAACGAATCGTTTTCAACGCACAACTAAGGGGAGAAGAATTAGCAAGAAATAAAAAAAAAGACTAAAGGCAGCGTGAACGTGGCGAAAGCTCTCGGCGGATTTCGTTTGGTGCAGCGGCGGCGCCAGCATCCCGGCTGCGGCCTTCTGTGACGCGTCTTTCTTCAAAAACAACTCGATGAAGCAAGACTATCTACCCGCAACTCTTCTGTCATCTTGAAAGTGCTAAGGCGAAAGCAGCTAGCCCTGACAAAGTGGCCAGATAAACACGCCGTCGCCGCAAAACCTTCGTTAGTGAAACGGCGCCTTCCCAGAATCTGGCGTCCCTCGCAACTACGCAAAAAGCGAGTCGTCAAGGGACTGCCGGCTCTGGAATGCAACCTGGCTTTTCTCCCACCCGCTTTTAGTTCGTAAAAAAAAAAGGAAACGAAAACATGCCCGAGTGTAAACATCGCCGCATCAGCGTCGTCGTTTTCGAGGCTGGCAAACGGCCCCGGCGGCTGCAAGCAGAGCAGACGACACCGCCTGCCTCTGCACAAGCTTGCAAAAGGACCAGCCGCACACCAGCAGACGACGGCAGCGCGCGCAGCAGACGACGCTCGCGCTCACATATTGGTGGTGGAGCAGCAGCAGACGACGCTGGCTCGCGAGCGCGCGTGCGCTCCCGGAATCGGCCCGGGACTCCGCGGGAAGTTGCGGTGACGCGTCGTGACGTCTACATTTACGTCAGCGATGACGCGGTGTGCCCGGGGGGGGGGGGGGCTGAGGGGAGGGAGGCGTGTTCGCCAGAAGGCCAAGGAGAAAGAAGGGGGCGCTAGCTTTCCGCGGCGAGTGAGAGAGAGATAAGGGGGGAAGGCATAAAACGAACAGAAAACGTAAGCAAGCCGGCCGGTTCAAAAGAAGTCGCGGTTCTCGGAAGAACCAGCCGGGCTTGTGCGTGCGCGTCAGGCCTCAGCGCAGGCATCGATTGAGCCGCTGCCGAGCGCGTCGCAAGCCCCCGCGGTGACGGGGCGACCAGCGAAGCGAGGGTTTGCGTGCCGCGCTTGGCCGCCTTTCTGTTTCAGGTTGGAGGGACTGTATTTTTATAACAGCCATACTAGTGGGACCCGTACGTGCGTGTCCCCCGCTACTCGCCCTAAAAAGGGCGGGTTCCCCAAAAGTGGTTCGATGTCTCTCGCTCGCGCCGGTTTATTCCTGACGCGCAGTTTCTTTTTGAGCGCCCGCTCGCCAGAAACCGCGCGTCGATTTTGGGCAAGGCCGTTCCAAGGGCGCCGCCGCAGCCAGCTGAGAAACGATCTCTCGTCCGCTCTCGCTTGTCCGGCGTCGTCTGCTAGAAATTCTGCATTCGTGGCGCCTGCTGCTTGCAAAATAATGAACTGGAAAATATGGGGGAAATATGATGATGCAGAAATATGATGCAGAAAGCATACACGACCCTTAAAATAACGAATTAGATGTTAGGAAAAGGATAATGTGCCAAGTAAGAGATTCGTGGCAACGAAAGAACGGCCGTATCGTTGGCACACGACGCCCGAGGAGTGTCGCAGAAGAGAAGCAGACGAAGGTAGCGAGTCGTGGCTTACGTTTTTGTTATCCGAGGGGTAAGCGACCTGTGTTAGCGGGACAAGTGTAAGTAGAGAGTTTTAGAATTGGGGGGCGCAAGGCACTGGGCCCCCAAGCCGCGTTGCGTCGGTTGCTCTTGGGTTTAGATGAGCAGCAGAGTTTGAGGATTGGGTCGAATGCAGACAGCGTTGGGTGGAGCACTCGGGACGACGCAGTGTGGAAAATAGAAAGGTGCTTGAAAGCAAAAAAAAAAAAAAAAGGAACCTCTTTTCTTACAAGTGAAAACGGACAGAATGCATTTTTGTGCAAAAAGAGCTAACAATGTAAGAAACGTAATCACTGTGTTAGTACCGGTTAGTATTACGAAATAAGTGTGCGATTCTAAGCCAAGCAAAGCCAATCGAAGCGAAGTGCTCTTAGTTGGTGTTTTCTTGTGTCGCACTGCGAAAAAACTGAGTTCACCCGCGTGAAATGGCGAAAATTAGTTGAAGTAAATAAAGTTTGCTCTGCGACCATCTGCTGTACGCCATCGCTGTCAC
Organism: Dermacentor variabilis; assembly: GCF_050947875.1. NCBI lineage: Eukaryota > Metazoa > Arthropoda > Arachnida > Ixodida > Ixodidae > Dermacentor > Dermacentor variabilis. The sequence continues at coordinate 35,311,768 of NC_134575.1, read as the reverse complement.
CCGCGAGGGCGGCCCAAGACGGCTTGGGGGCCCACGCTAGTTTTCGATTTTTGGGTTTTGGGTTAACGCGAACGAAAGAACCCAAGACTGGCTTGGGTTCTGCGCATGCGCACTTGTGGCGCGCAATTTTCTTGGGTCCCCAAGCCGCTTGGGCCCCCAATTCTAAATCTCTCTAATATTTCCGAGTGTTACGACGAAACATTGATCGTGGGACGTCTTTCTAAGACTCGCAGCCCTGCCACGGCATTGGGTGAAACGTAAAGATTGCCGAACTGTGCTTGCTCTGCTTGCTGCGGGTGCAGACGATTTCGCGGGTGCGCGAAATCGGACAACTCGGTTCCTTCACTTGAAGTGAGCTTGTTGCAGAGCGTGTATGTCGGCGAGAAAAAGCCAACCGGCCGGGCGGCGTTTGCGTTACATCCGTCAAGCGTTTAATTTCTTTGCTTCGAGTTTTCGCTCTCGCTTTCAGGGCTATAAAGCAAGTGAAAGGCAATGACAGACGCGTTACTGATTCATTCATTCATTCATTCATACGCAGAGGATCACAATGACTGAAAGAAGCCTTAGTGGAGGATAAAGATTCAGCATCTGGCTTGCTTTGAAACGTGCACATGGACAGCGCGGTGCTTTTAGACCCGTATACACCCACACACACATACACATATTATATATATATATATATATATATATATATATATATATATATATATATATATATATATATATATATATATATATATATATATATATAGGTGGAGAAATTGAAAAAACATGTTTTCCTGGTACTTCAATTTACTTGGGTTAAATCGCTATGAAAGGTGAACATTACTAAAAGAATACTGCTTGAAACAAAAGAAAAAAAGAAGGTGGAAAAGTAACAAATGGTGAGTGACATGATGTCACACTTCAGTGCGAGGTTGAAACAAAAAAGCTTGGAACGCTTGCACGCTCAGTTACATGTAAAAAATAAAGTAAATAAACAATTATAAATTAAGGGTGTTCGAGTAACGAAATTTTTTAATCGAGTCAAATACGAATATGTGAAAAAAAAAAAGACCATTGAATACTGAATCGAATATCGAATATTTTATAATTTCCAAAGCTACATGTTGTATAAGGTTTCCGCTGTCTATGTTAGACAAAAAAAATGACGAGCTTACATACGTTGACTCGTGCACGTAATACCGTTCGCAATTAGACGCCCGGACAACCGAGGAGCTTTGTAAATGATAAACAACTGATTTCGGTTAGGTAGGACACTGTGGCGACTACAGTCATGAAACAAGTAAACAGCGTGCTCCCAGATGCACGTATGCGCTTTGTGTTCGCCGAAATACCGAAGTTCTTTCGAGAACGCACGTTTTTACGAGCACAGTGACTTTCACCAGGCAGCAAACCGGAGAACAAATTCGCGTGCAGGCCGCATAAAAGCGAGCCATTCTTCTCGAATGAGACGAGATCATCAAGCAGAATAATTTACATATCCGCCGCATGTGTGCGCTCAGAGACACGCGTAGCCCCGCGCAAGGAGCTGCAGCCTATATCCTGCCGCAGAAACATTCGTAAGAGTACTCGCATTCATCGCTAGCTTTCTTTTCTTTCGAGACTCCAATAAGTGTTGCTATTCCTTATATACCGTATTTACTACAGTGAAATGCCTGCACCCCCACTCTGCAATGCAATAATTCGGAGTGAATTCCTCTTTTCGCTTAGCGTCACGCGTGCTGTGTAATTCCAGCAAGCCTCCACAAGGTGGCGCTATTGCCCGGGTCCGAAAAACCGATAGGCGACGGTATCCTGCCGCAGAAACATTCGTAACAGTGCTCGCATTCATCGCTAGCTTTGTTTTCTTTCGAGACTCCAATAAGTGTTGCTATTCCTTATATACCGTATTTACTACAGTGAAATCCCTGCACCCCCGCTTTGGAATGCGATAATTCGGATAAATTACTTTTTTTTTCCGCTAAGCGTCCGGCGTCTATCCGCGTGCTGTGTAATTTCAGCAAGCCTCCACAAGATGGCGCCTTTGCCCGTGTCCGAAAAACCGATCAGCGACGGTAAATGTGTGGTCGAATTTATTTGCACGGCATTTCGAGGCCTCGGTGCGTAGCCATAAGCCTATACCGCGTGAGCCCACACCCGCTCAAAATTCTGTGGAAAAAAAATATAGTGCGGGCCTTACACTGTACTGAATAAAGTATACGAAAGGAGTGGATATTCGGCGAATTCGAACAGTGAATTCTCGCATCGAATACGAATCGAATATAGCAGGGACTATTCGGTTCGTATTCAAAATTTAGAATATTTCCACGCCCGTTTAAGACATGCAGTCGAAACGCATATGCGCACTGTATGGTGTGGCAAACACAAGGTCGTTTGTTCGACTCCCGGTCAGGGCAGTCGACAAGGGGTGTAGAACGATACCAGACAGTGCTTGGCAGTCGAGGACGTCCTCTGCGCTTCGTCCGCGGCGGAATACTGATACGAAAGTTCCGTGTAAGTCCAGCTTGATTCCGAAAACTGTATCACGCGTGCTTGTCTGATGTTTCTTATCTACTGGCCAGGGCTACGGTGCTTGTCCCACGTATACGTACAGATCTGCTTTCTTTTTCCTGCGAACGCTGGCAGCTGATATTTTTTACTCGCCAGTTTTTGTCGGTGGGGAAGAGAAGTGGCGGAGGTAATGTCATCGTCAGCTGCAGCCTATTTTTTTTTTTTTTAATGTCCACTGCAGGACGAAAAGCCTCTCTCAAAGCGACCTCCAATTGTATGCCCCTGTCTCGCGCTAGCTGATTCCAAACTTGCGCCCGCAAATTTCCTGATTTCATCGACCCACGTATAGTTTTCTGCCGCCATCTACTGAGCGAGTCCCTTCCCTTGGCACCCATTCTGTAACTGTAATGGTCCATTGGTTATCTACCATTCGCATTACATGTCTTACCCAGTGCTTTATTCCTTTCGGCAGGGGAAGATGGAATAACAGCCGATTTAATGAAAGATAGAGGAGACATCATGCGTAAAAAAAGTTTGCGGTTCTTTATATGCAAAGCCATACGGATTCAAGTGTGAGAGAGAGCTGGAAGAATACGAAGATTGTAGTAATCCATAAGAAGGGAGACGTTAAGTAATCGAAGGAATACAGGCCTGTTTGCTTGCTTTCAGTACTGTATAAAATATTCACCAAGATAACTTCCAATAGAACCAGGTCAACAGGTGACTTCAATCAACCGAGAGAACAGGCTGGCTTCAGGAAGAGATATTCTACAATGAATCACCTCCATGTCATAAAGAAGGTAATTTAGAAGTATATGGAGTAAAATCAACCTCTCTATATGGCTTTCATAGATTGCGAAAAAAAAGACATTTGGTACAGTAGAAATATCAACAGTCATGGAGGCATTGGGTAGTCAAGGGGCACAGGAGGCATGCGCGAATATCTTGGGAAAAGTCTACAAATATCCCACGGCTACCTTGGTTCTCCACGAGAAAAGCAGAAAGTTGTCTATCAAGAAAAGGGTCAGACAGGGAGACACAATCCCTCCATTGCTATTCACTGCACGCTTAGAAGAATGGCAAATCAGTTCTGCGGAATCCCTCAAGTTGAAGTAAGGTTCATGAAAGGAAAGCTGGCGTCCACCCCTATGGGGAACGAAGCCACAAAATAAACCCAGACGGGTTTCTCAGAAACGAAGCTTCGTAGTTGAAAAAAAAAAAATTTCTTCCTGGTCCGTGATCCCGGACCAGGAAGAATTTTTTTTTTTTTTTTCAGCCATGAAGCTTCATTTCTCAGAAACCCGTCTGGGTTTCCTTTGTAGCTTCGTGCTACGTACGGGTGGACGTCAATTTTGCTTTCATGCTGAGAAGTACTAAAGCAATCAGACTGGGAAGGATTAGGAGCGTGGATCAACGGTGAGTACCTAAGCAACCTTCGGTTTTCAGATGACATTGTCCTGCTCAGCAACTCTGGGGACGAATTTCTTTTGCGCGTGTGTGTGTACATATATATATATATATATATATATATATATATGGGGACGAATTACAATACATGATTGAGGAGCTTAAGCGAGAAATTAAAAGAGCGGGGTTTAAGATTCATACGGAGAAAATAAAGATAATGTTCAATAGCCTGGCAATGAAACAAGGATACAGGGTTGCCAGTCAGCCTCTGGAGTCTGTGAAGGAGTACGTTTAACTCGGTCAATTACTCGCAGGGGACCCTGATTATGAGAAGGAAATTTAGAGAAGAATAAAAATGGCTTGGAGTGCATACGGCAGGCATTGTCGGATCCCGACTGGGAGCTTACCACTGTCGTTGAAAAGAAAGGTGTAGAATGAATGCATTCTACCGACGCTATTGTATTGGGCAGAAACTTGGAGACTGACGAAGAAGCTCGAGAACAAGTTAAGGACCGCGCAAAGAGCGATGGAAGGAAAGGTTTTAGGCGTAACGTTAAGAGACAGGAAGAGAGCGGTGTGGATCTGAGAGCAGACGAGGATAGCTGATATTCTAGGGAGGTAATATAATACCTGCGAAATTTAAGTTTGACTGCGAGATTGTAAATTTAGTCCGGAGAAAACGAAGAAGAAACAGTGTTTCAGCTTAAACTGGCAGTTTTATCAATTCAAAATTTTAGCTGCGGCATTTTTCCTGACGAAGAAATAGCTAGCAGTGATTCGTCACGAAGGTAGTACCAATCGTTGCGAAGGAAAGCGCAAAGCAGTTCTTATTATTTTTTTTTCTAGGTGGCTTGCGTTAGCTCGGGGGCTCTTACCTGAATGCGTAGGGCAGGGGACATTGTTTTTAATGCGTTACGTTTAGGAGAGTCAAAGCAGAAAAATTTTAAAAAAAGTGTATGTGTGTGAAGTCTGGGAAATTGCGGCGTGGTGGCATAGTTGCCATGGTGTCGCGCTACTAAGCCCAACCACGAAGATGCATATTTACCGATTTTAGGGCATCCCCGCATTGTCTGCGATCCGCTCTACGTTGTGCACCAGAAGCCCAGCTCGTGCTGGAAATAAGGCCGCTATATCACTGACTAGCAGAAAGAGGACACGACATCACTTTTCAGTGGCTACCATGGACGCCATGCAGTATCGACACATTTCCAAAACTGTGGGACCAAATAATTGGGGCGTTCAAGCTACCTTTGTGATTTTAATGCGGCGAGGAGCATTTTGTTAAAATAATATCCAGGAGCAACAGTGCATCTTTACGGCAAGCTTGATGACGCGTGTGCTGGCTTCATTCTGGAAACTCACTCCGAAGGGATACGCCTTGCAATCTCGCCAGCTGAAGCTCGTAAATTTCAATATGGACCGTAAAGTAATAATAATAATAATAATAATAATAATAATAATAATAATAATAATAATAATAATAATAATAATAATAATAATAATAATACATTTATTGCCAATAATCAAATCAGTGCATTCATACAGGCCTGCCAAAGCCTTTGAAGGCTTCAAGAAGTTAATTAGTGAACTTTCGTCAATTAGTTAACAATGCCTTCCGATTTATTGTTCAACAAATGTCCGCCTCTCTGAATAATCCATTTCAAAGTCCAACTCAAAGGAGTGCATTTATGTTATCTGGAACAGGCAACTTAAAAAAATATGTTAAACTTAAAAATGATCAGCCCATATATATATATATATATGTGAACGAGAAAAGAGGGGGTTAACCGAGGGGCCCGATTTTTATTAGTCATATCATAGGAAGTGTGACCTTCGTGTATATATATATATATATATATATATATATATATATAGCGTTCAGGAAAGTTCAAGTGTCAGCTCTGTTATTCCGCATTAAAAACAGTGTCGCAGTTACTCAAATCGTACCTAATAAAGACATCTAAACGGGGGAAAATTGATGCATTACGCATCGCTTTGCTATATACCTTTGATTTGTGAGTATAGGACTTGTTCAATAACGTCGTGAACGTTGTGAAAGTTATAACTGCGGCCGATTTTTCCTTTGTTGTGCCATTTCGAGCGGCGATAGAGGTGAACGACCTCGACCCTTGTGATCGGACCGCTGCGTGGAACACGCCCGTTTACGACGCCGGCACTGTGGGAGTATAGAAACGTCGCACGCAACCTCTGCGCTGAGCTCGACGGCGGCAGTACGATCACTCCCGACGTTGTCGCACGCATGTCAGCGCGCCAGTCGCAACGCACTGCAGCCATCAACTCCAAGTTTCTCGTCCTCGGACGCGAACTGTCACTTTTCAATCGTCATTTCTTTTCCTCGAGCTGCCAAGGACTGGAACGACCTATACACCCTTCAACGTCGCTGCCATCACACGTCATTCACAATTTCTGGAAACCGTTCAAACGTGTATTTCGATGTAACACCTGCCTTTCTCTGGTGTCCACATGTTGATGATGATGATGATGATGATGATGTTTAAGGTTTAATGGCGCAAGGGCCAGGTATGGCCAAAGAGCGCCATGCTAGTGGTAATGAATATGTCGTGGTCTGATGGGCTCTGTGAATTGTCCACTTGTTAACCACCCCTTATGTAATACCCCGACGAATGGGGCCTTTGAGGTAATAAAATGAAATGAAATCTACGACCCCGGCGGTTTGTCGTCCGTCCAGCCTTTCATCCGACGCGGCATCCTCTCGGAACATGTTGGATAATCGCTGGTGGGCGGGTTATTGGTACAACTCGGACGCCATATCGTGCCCCGTCTGTCCAGGGGCGTAGCCAGGGGATCATGGGTGTGGGGGTGGGCGAGGGGGTACGTGCCCTTGCCGATATTTCTGTATACTAGAATGCGGCCTTCCCGGCTTGCGTATACAGTCACGAAGAAGCCTCAGAAGAGCGAATGTTGTTGCTGTGTTTTGAAACTGCGCGTGCGCGAATCCCTACGAAAATTGCAACGTCACTATTACACATTGAAGGGCGTAAGAAAGCGCGACCATACGTTTTCCTGTGAGCAGACGATACTTTCCCGTGGAGTGTCCAAGCCTTCTGCCCGGGTAGCCGCCATCTCGTTTCGAGAGCAAAGTCGTCTGCATCGTTTTTAACTGCCTCCGCGAAGTTCTCTCTCTCTCTCTCTCTCTCTCTCTCTCTCTCTCTCTCTCTCTCTCTCTCTCTCTCTCTCTCTCTATCTATCTATCTCTCTCTACTTCTGTTTTTTTTTTTTTTTTGCCGACTTCGTCAGAATTTCAGCGAGAAATTTGGACGTCTCTATACGGCGGCTATTGCAAAATACCTTCGACTCTCAGGACGGTCGAAAATGTGCCATGGAGTGTCACATTCGTTCTTCCCTCTTGTGGCACATTACGAGCACGTTCAAGTGTCGACGGGCAGGAGGTGAAGCCAGCGATGTCACCATGCCCGCCCGTTTCAACATTGCACTTTGTGCTGTGGTTGTTGTGTGTGGCCCGCAGAGGTATAACGGCTGTCCTTGGGGCAAGTGTCCTTCCCGCTATCGATTCCCAGTAGTCATGTCGCGGGCGGCCATTATCAGGAAACTGTCATACACTATGGCTATCAACTCGAGTTCTCGCATGATCGTATATCAATAACCATAGTTCGGTTTGACCGTGGGGCTCTGTCTTATCGCACTCGGTTATGAGAGCGGACCTCTCATTTCGCTTCTGCCATCCTCACTCACTTACAAGCCCACACTTACCGCGTATGTGCGCGCGTAAGGTCACTCAAACACGCGTGCCACTTCTGACGTGCATCAGACACGTCAGAAGTGGCAGTTACTTTGCGCGGGTCGGCGCGTTTTCTGGGAACGAGTGTCGCGTGCTCGTGTGACTGTGCGTTCTTCGGTTTGTGCCAGTCTCCCTTCACTTTCTCTGGAAAAAGCGAGGCTGTTACGCAGAGAGCACGGGAGATCACCACAATCGATTGCAGACGATTTTGCGGTTGGCGCGCGTGTGACAGACGATCGTTTTCTGCGCCTAATCGTCTGCTTTCCCGTAGCAGACGCGCGCACGGTGGTCGATTAAAGTACGCGTGGGAAACGAGCTGCTCTAAATTACTTCCGGCACTCCCGGACCTTCGTCGAGATGCGTGCTTCACTCGCCAATTTCTCCTTCTTGCGAGAGCTAAAAATATCGCTAATGACACTTTCGATCCTGGTGAGAAGTTTGGTAGGTTTAATGGAGTTTGTCCTTGTTCCAAAGAACTCGCCAAGACACAGAAAGGAAAGTTAGAACCACTTATACACCAACGTGATAAGACAGCTCATGGTCTTCCCAACTACACGCCCAGCATAAGAGTAGATGACATAGCGGCACTGGCTAAGTTGTATGAGATACGCCAGCTGGCCAGCGAAGCACAGTACATACGACTGAAAAGTACGAAACAGTGAAGAGAGCTACTCATAGAATTTTGGTACCAGGTGGCTGACCAGGAGGACACGACCCCCGATAAACCGCCCTGGGCAAGAATAGAAAACATTGAATTGGATCCCATTCCAAGGAAGATCAGCAAGGAGACGCAAACGGGGCGGAGAACCGATAGAGTTCTGAAGACTCTAAATGTAGAAATAATTAGCACTATTTACACAAATGCAACTCCAGGAAAGATAGGATGTGCTACTGCGATCGCAACAGCAAATGCCCCGATCTCCTGGGGACTACACGAAAATGTTAAAACACAGGTACAGTCATAGCTACTGGTCATGATGGAAGCCGTAATCGCACCTTCTTTCAGTGGTCCAAAAATTCTCATAAGAACGGATAGTCGGGCTTCGTTCACAGCCCTAGCCACCAATCGCCTCCCACCGGACAAATATGTCACTTACTGGTTGAGCAGTTCAAAGCACACCCGAACTGCGAAATCATGATAGAATGGATCTCTGGGCACGGAAAGATTAAGTGGAATGAGATGGCACACATCACCTCCCGTGCGTCTCTTCTGCACCCCCCCCCTTTCTGGTGGCGGGAACCAGCGGACCCAAAGGAACACAAAGAGACCTCGACCGAACAGACAGGAAAGAAAGTCTACAGGAGCTTTAATTGAACCGGATGCTAAAAAAAAATAAATAAATTATGGTGTTTTACGTGCCAAGACCGCCACGACCTGATTATGAGGCACGCCGTAGTGGGCGACTGTGGAAATTTTGATCACCTGGGGTTCTTCAACGTGCATCTAAATCTAAGTACACGGGTGTTTTCGCATTTCGTCTCCATCGAAATGCGGTCGCCGTCGCCGGGTTTCGATGCCACGATCTTGTGCATAGCAGCACAACACCATGCCACTAAGCAACCACGGCGGGCTGCTACGCCCACCACTTGAAAAGAACGCTACAAGGCAGCAGGCGGTCCTATCGAGACGGCACAGGCGCACATCTTATATAAACACCGCACTTTATGCATTGCATACAAGGTTGACCGCGGATAAACCCATTTGTCAGGCAAGTGGTGGCCTTCCCGACAGCGCTTACTTGTTGTGGGACTGGCCGGAGCAGCCGCCAAGCCATAAGCGACAGCCTGGCCTTCCTTCCCAAAAAAAGAACAGCCGACAACACTGGAGGGTTAGCGGACGCACTCCTCCCCGAAAGTAATAAGAGTTATGGTCGAGCTTATCAGGAAGCTAGACCTGGCTGAATGAAGAGACGAAAAACCCGGTCAAGGGCATTTCTTTAAACAAATTTTATTCTCTCTCACTCTCTCTCCGATTATGCGAAGTTTTTGACTGACTGACTGACTGACCGACTGTTCGTTCGTTCGGTCGGTCGGTCGGTCGGTCGGTCGGTCGGTCGCTCGCTCGGTCGGTCGGTCGGTCGGTCGGTCGGTCGGTCGGTCGGTCGGTCGGTCGGTCGGTCGGTCGGTCGGTCGGTCGGTCGGTTACCACACACATTTTCTGGGGTGGGGTAGCACCATCTCCGGAAGGACTCGAAAGGCAGACGGCAAAGCGGAACACTGTCTCAAGTGAGGCAGAGAACGCACGACCAACTTAAGGCTCTTGAGTTTCCTCGATCCGTCTGTACAATGGACTTCTGAATGCGTTGGCTAACGAGCCGTAGCCAAGTGAACTCGTAATGACCGCGCCGTCTCCATGCGCCGTGGTGCTTGTCACACGTGTGTTGTCGGAATAGGCGAGTGAAGTAATGCCAGAACAAACCGCAAGTGGAAATTTTATTGAAGGTGTTGAGAAAAGAGTTTCCGTTCGCATAAACGAAATTTGGAATAAATGTTGAATCTCCTTTACATATCTCCAACACCCATCCTTCTTCGGAGACGTCCTAAGGATCCCGTCACATTGGCGATGACGTCACAACACAGTCATATCTTGAGACACGAAACCGAAACATGCCGTAGAAAAGTTGTTATAGTAAAATCATTTACAGCGCTTCGAAGCCTGCCAGTACGTTTCCTCTTGTTTCGAGGTCAGGGAGGTTCATTTAACGCGCAATATGAACTGTCTAGAATGCGATTGTAGTGCTCTTTTCAAAATGCGATGTGTGCCTACCGTGCTCTAATGTCCACGCTGCTCATTTCGTATAGGCCCGTGGCCGATATATCACTCTGGACGGTGGGTCTCGTCCGGTGTGTTGCGGCATGGACGTTTACCGCTCCCGATGTGTATTTAAGAGGAAGCTTTAGCTCGGGTGCTCCTATCTAAATACATGTAAAAGGAGAATTCGTTTTTCTCGGCAACCACTGCACCAAATTTGACGAGGTTTGTTGCATTTAAAAGAAAAACTTACAATCTAGTGACTGTTGGTGTCAAATATTTCATTTAGGTCCTCATTTTTTTTATTATAAATGGGCAAAAATCGAAAATGTCCAAAAAGCGAGACTATGAAGTTTACGACTCTGTAACTCTACAACAAAAATGATAATACAATTCCGTGAAGTGCATCTAATAGTACATCTAAAGCGTACAAAATTGATATGTTACACATGAATGTAAAAAAATTTAGTAATATGGAAATACAGCTTTTGCAGAACCCTTGTAAACAGCGTAACAAATTCACGGAAGATGTAAAATGACATATCGAATTTGTTCGCTTTGCATGACCTAATGGATGCCGTTTACAGAACCACGATATCTGTTACTTGATGCAGAGCTATGAATTTGTAAGCTTCGTGCTTCTATTCTTTTCAAACTTTCGAATATTTGAATATTATTTTAACAAAATTCAGGACCTAAATCGAAATTCCGCTTCCAACATTCACTAGAATGCAACTTTCTCTGTCACATGCAATACATTTCATTAAAGTCGGTCCACGGGTTATCTCACAAAGACCTTTTTTGCGTTTTACATGTATTTGAATAGGCCGCGTCGGAGTTTGGCCCGAGCTAAAGCTTCCTCTTAATCCTTTATGTTGAGGAGGCCTCTGGATGAAAAGAAATTCAGTGGCTCATTTTCGTGAAGGGAAATCTATGTAACAACACTGAATCAGCGGAACGCTTGTTGGAAACAAGCGTATCTCCCCAAGCCGAAGGGGCGTCTCCACCTAAATAGGGGCGCTTTAGGATGTCACTTGGGGAATCGCCGCCAAAGGAGCAGCCCACAATTACTAAAAAAAAACTATTACCGTTATTATACGCGTGGCAAGCGTGGCAGGTGTGACGTCACGCCACGCGATCCGCTGCGGAGAGGCGTCGCAGTATGCGCTCGCTCTGAGCCTCGCCGCTGCGGTATCACGTGACTAGGCGAGGCTGCTTCGCCGGCGCCGCCGGTCGCTCAGCCTCGCCATAAATGGCGCGCCTACTAGGCCTTCCGTGCGCGCGCTTCAGCGCAAGCGACGTGGCGAATCCAAACATTTCCAGTAGATATAGCCAGACGGCAGGTTACGAAATCACAAGCAAAGGCGAAGTTGCCTGCTTAAACACCCGGAGACAAGGGAGGCCGGATTAGCACGTTACAGGGAAGCTTACCAAGCGCGCAAACGTGCCACAAGATCGACGCTACTGCAACCGCCGCCGTCGTTCAGCAACACGAACAGCAACAAGGAGGACGAGGCGAATCCGCGGGTATACAAGCAACTGCAACCGCAACGAACGTTTGACGAACCACACTCTTCGGCTGGCGGCAACATCGACTGCGGCGGCCAGGTTTCGCCGCGACTTCGCGGACAACCCGTTCGACAGCGTGTGCAACGTGTGTGAAAAACCGTGGCCTAACTTTGATGAAACACTGCCTGCGTGGTCTTTGCAAAAAGCCAAGCAGACCTTTCGCTCGTGATGACTATAGGTGTACAAGAGTTAAACCTCAGCGAGCTTTCTTTTCTTTTTCTTTTGTTTTGCCTGGAAACATTCATTATGCGCGCGACTGAAATGAAGACAGAAGTTCGTCCGCCCGGAATTTCTCGCCGAACCCGTCGGGCGCAGCTGTGTGCGTCACTGGGGCGCATGACGTCACGGATTTCTCACGATCGTAGCTGGTCCGCGTGCCGCGTGCAGAAAAAAAAAAGTTCTCGGAACTCCCGGGGTTCCGACTCTGACATCGTTGAAATGTAACGAAGCGCTTACGTGTTTATCTATTAGCTAAGCAGTTAGCTATGCGGACTCGAGCTGGCGCTGTCGAACTTCGTGACTTTATCACTTGAACTTGGAGGCGGCCTCGCCACCCGCCATTCTGCTTTGAATATTTATTTATTTTTCCCCCTGCTTATGAAGCTTTTAGTAAACGCGACAGTTTCGGTACGCAGGGACGCAGTTTACCAATCGAGATTATATTCAATATTTCTCTTTCGGTGTAGCGAGCTTTAAGGAATAAAATTCAGGGTCTGAGGGAATCACGTCGGGTCGGGACGAAGCATGACGAATAAAATAGAACGCAGACCGAGAACTGACAAGAAAACACTTATTACAACAAAATATATCACAGTTTTGCTATAAGGGCGAATCAATGAATGCGACAGCATCATATGTTATATATGCCACAATGTGCGAGGCTCGTAGCTGTACCGCGGCAGTATGCATTGAAGTAAACGTGAGCCGACTAAGTAAAAAATCGACGTGTTTTGCTACAGGGGCCCTATGTTTGAATCCTGCCATGGGACAGTTTCATTTACGTTTATCGATTGAAGCCGACGCGTCTTTCTTAACGACTTCGCTACCGCTTTACCGGCCGCATCTGGTATGTTTCAAGCTCGTTTTCTGGGCCGATACCGGAGGGTTGCGCAGCCGCAGCTATAATATTACGTCGCTTGCAGGTTTGAGCTGTGTTATTGTACGGCACTTTTAATATTTGTGCCATACAATAAAATACAATAAAAGGCATATGCGCTGTGTGGGTGTTTCATTTCATTACATTTTTCGTTTGTGGACCGCCATTCTCAAAATTCCAAGGAAAGGCTTTGTCAAGAATGTAAGACCTGGTATAAGCAACTTTAGTAACAGAATGGTGTGGCAATATAGCCTGCACATACCGCATGTCATATAGCATGACATGGCGCATAGCATACGTGGGCCGAAATACATACGGAACATCACGGCGACGGCAAATGATGACGGCGAAAGATTCGCTTGGAGTGTCCATGTAATTGTTGTCGCGATATTTTTTTTCGCGTATATTGAATTAAGTTTTAATAATAATAATAAAAAAATACTCGACATACTTTGGCGGCTTTGGGACATTTTTTTGTTGCCATTAGAATTCCTTGGGAAGGAAGTTCACGGACTTCTTGGTAGGTCCATGGGCATCTAACCTCTTTGACGCCGACTTGGGCCCGGATGGATAACTTGGGAATAGCCAGCTTGGGTGCTCGGGTAATCTGCAAAGGCGTTACGTTTTGGGCGGGTTGGTTGTACATGGTTGTTATTAGACTGTTGCGCGCACAAGGACAGGACGTCGAACGAAGAAGGGACAAACAACATGCGCAAATGCGCATGTTATGTGTCCCTCCTTCGTTCGACGTCCTGTCTTTGTGCGCGCAAAAGTCTAACAAGAATCTGCAAGGGGACACGTGACACTGAGTATGTGCCCGCGTAGACAACTCGGGGCCGTCTGGTATGTGCGACTGGGTATTATGACATTATGTGGGCATTATGACATTGGCATTATGCATTGTGACATTATGTGACAATGTGGGCCACTCCTGCCCAGTCCTCCAGAATGGGCATGTGCTCTACTGGGCAGATGTCTGGATAGACAGTTGACAAGAACTTTACTGAAGCGTCCCGGGGAACGTGATTCGGCTCCCCAATCAACTTGGTTGCTTGATCCGCCCGCGACGGGACCGGGACGGGGTGACCCTCTGCGACGTCGCGGGCCCTCTGAACGACCTGTAGTTGGTGCGTGAACTCCGAGCTCTTCAGCGAGGCGTCCCACTTGGACTTGTATTGAATTTCGGAGCTCGCGTTGTACGGGCACAGCCAGAGCATGTGGTGGAAGGAGCAGCACGCGCGAGCGCATTCGAAGCGCGACTGCGAGAAGTTGGGGTCTATCAAGCAGAGAGAGAAAAAAGAAGGGAGAGGCGAGAACCGAAGAATTTGGCAACAGAAAAATGAAGAAGCCAAGCTACGGAGAGGTAAAAAAAAAAATCTCCATCAAAACATCAAAAGCAGCCGAATGGAGTGAACAGAATGAGACGAGGGCCTGAATCGAGCCGAGAAGCCTTGAGCTAGACAAGGGAAGAAGGTGTCGGTAACAAAGCATGAATGAACTCGGCTGTACGGATGAAGCGAGAAAAAAAAAATTATGGAAATACGGTGCGTCGCTATACATTGTGTCAATGCTACTCGGACTAACGTCGACGTACAACGTGAGGCTGGTTCTGCCGGTATTTTTTTTTTTTATGAATCACCTTTACGAGCAAGAATGGGGACGCCGAATTTCCGCTATGAATTGTGTGTTCACAGAATCCTTCCGGCAAATTTTGCTTTTGTAAGGAAACGTCCTGCGCACGCCGAGCGACGATCGATGAGCGCGTTTTGTGTCGACCGAAACGGGTGGTGGCGACAACGAAAATTCGCGTGCGCACCAAGGCGCCTCCTTGTAGCGGTTGCTGCGCCGCAGAACTAAGATTTAGGTTTACAACGAAGGCGCCAAATAAAACAACGGACGTAGGAAGTTGACACGAGACAACCACGTGGGCGCACTAACAACTGAGCGTTTTATTTCTTGACACAGGAATAAATACCTGCTGTCAAGGATCAAAACAACAAGAAGAAACAGGGCCGTCATCTCCATCGCACAAGGAAACCACAATAGAGAACAACTTCTAAGTGCCGCTCCCAAGGTATTCCAGTTCCTTTGTCGAAAGGGAAACTGAGGCTTGACTGATGCAATCACCACCACGCTTTTTGATCGCAAACGCTTCCAATATCTCCCTACGGTCAGTTGTTAGTGCGCCTACGTGTTGTTCTCTCGTGTCTCCTTCCTTCGTCCGTTGTTTTATTTGGCGCCTTCGTTGTAATCATGCATAACCAACTCGCCCACCAGCACATATTCAGTAAGATTTAGGGATACACTTTGGCCTAGGACTGCACACAAAGATATCTGCTTACTATAGACGACAGCATTTTTTTCTGTATACACTTATAACCACATTTTTAGCCAAGTCATACTAAAAAAAAATAGTAGTTGGCAGGTTTCGGTGTATTCGGGTGTAGCCGCTCTCGGCATTAAGTCTTCGCAAAAAAACAATAATACTAATGGTGGCCCTTGGCCATACCCTTAACAATGCCACTAGTATTCCAAAGAAGACAAGGCAGTACTCACACCCGGACTTTCTCTTCTAAGGCTATGGGTACCTTGAAGACAGCAGATATGATGAGAACAAAGAAGAGGAAAAGGAGTCAAACTGAAAACATTAGTGATAATCATATCATGGGCACGTATTCGTTAAGTTGGTTCAGAGTGTACACCTCGTATTAAAAAAAAAAGAACGTTAATTTTAGAGTAATTCGATAAAAAGGCACCGACTTCATTTTTTCTTCTTTTTTTTTTTTTGCAGTGGAGTTGTCTATATATCTACGATCCGGTATTTTATGACGTCCGCGCAGAAACACTCATTCCTATAAACTATTCCCGGAAAAGTGAGAGTGAAAAAGCCAGCAATGAAAGCAAACGCATATCGACGCCCGGTTTAAAGGCCACCTGTGTCTTAAACGGCGTTTCGTCGTAGCTGTCCTCTCTGTAAGTGTATGACGTAGTGCGTGACGTAGCGCGCGCCTGATAAAGCTACCAAGGGGGATTTTATTAGAGCCAATCTGTCTATGGCTAGGATCTGGAAGATCGCGTCCGCGCTATAGACGATTAATTTTTGCATACGCGGGCGGATCTCGAAGATAGCACAATACCGGGCCGACCCGCGGAGCAGGTGAAGCAGGCGTTATGAGCACTCCCCGCACGTGGCCCGATGCCGAAGATAGTGCGCAGCAGAGCCGACCCGCGGCGGAGTTGCAGTTCGCCGTTGAGAGGGGCCCACATACACAGTTTCGCTGGTCATTTCTTCTTCACAGAGTGGAAGGTCACCGATCTTTTTTTTTTGGTACCATTTTGCTCCACCGTTGCTACGGGAAGGCCAAGCGTCATCCGTATACGCCTGAAGAGCAGCGTATCTACGTGGAGCGACAGCGAGGGCAGCGGCGAAAGAGAGAGGCCGTCGACGTCGTGCCAACCCGGTGGTCTCCGAGAAGAAGAGCGCGCCCACGATGTGGTACGTAAGCCACGAGCGAGAGCCGACGACGGATGCCGCGACGCCTAGAGTGCCGCACAGAGACGTCAATGCCACGAGGCGCACTGTGCCGGGATTCGACGCCGCCTGCGCGAGGTTCCAAAGAGACCTTCTCGATCGCAACTTCGGATCAAGGTTGCCGGGTACGTGGTCGCCTGCGGTTCGATGACGACCTCTCAGAAGCCTACGGCATACGGTGGGAAGAGCGACGGCAGAAGGTGGTGGACATGTGCTGACGCAGTGCTTTCCCGGTGAGAGAGAGAGAGAGAGAGAGAGAGAGAAAGAAACATTTATTATTCCAAGCAGTGTCCTAATAAGCGAGGCGCGGTATTACCGCAAGGTGGGAAGGCTCCTTAATCCAGGAACCCTCTGGCTTCGACTGCCCTCTTGGCCCTGGCGACGAGTTGTCGTCGGTCTTCCAGGTCCCCGAGGGCGAGCTTGGCCTCCCACATTTCGAATAGGTGGTTTGCTTCTTGCGCTCATTTCGCATCCGTTTCCGGTTGCATTTCGCTGCCTTCCTTCCACGGGCATTCCAGGAGCAAGTGTGCCGGGGTGTCGGGTAACTTGCCGAGTGGGCAGGGGTAGCCGTGGAGCGTCGGGTAGATGCGGTGCATCATCGTTCCGTGAGCGTACCTGTTACTTTGCAGGCGTCTAAGAATCATGCTTTCTTCTCTGCCGAGCTCAGGGTTCGGCGGAGGTTACACTCGACGCTCGAGTCTGTAGTGCTGTAACATGGCCGAATAGTTCTGGTCGGTACGGTGGGTACACTCCTCTGTCGCGGGTCGGAGAGCGCGCGGGGTGAGGGAAGCCCCGCCGACGTCGAACGTTGGGTAATTTCGAGTCTGCGGGCTACGTGTAAGGAGGCGCTGCTAAAGGGTAACACGTGACTCGGTTCGATGCAGCGCCTTTACAGAGAGGACCCGCTAAATGGTGCGGTTCCACATTTCTCGACGACGAACGAACGGCCACGTGATAGCCGCATGTGCCGGCGCATCTTCCGAACCTCAACGCCGGTCGGATCAGCTTTGCCGGTCGTCCACCTTTACGAAGTATAATGGCTCATGCTTGTTTTTTTTTAATGTAAAAGCGAGAGCTATGCCGATTCATGAGAAGCGTTTACGAAATGAGTGACGCAGCAGCGAATGTGACACTTGACTTCTTGGAAGCCGCAGAAGACACCGGGCGTGGATAGACAATGGGAATGACATACAAGATGGGGGCCTCTTCTCGGAACGCGCCTGCATGCGCGGCATGGCAAGCGGCAGCTTTTTTTTCCTAGAAACGTGTACCATTGTTTCTCCGAGATCTGATAGTGCTCGCGACATTTTTTCTTCGCGCGGTTGTTCCTGGCATTCGAGTAAAATGTGCGTTTCGAAGCCCATGTCCTGCTCGCCTTCGCTTTGCCGATGGCTTTTCTAGTTCGTTTCGCTGTCACATAGGTGGCGCCACTGTGCCTCGCTGGCGAAGTTTGGCCAAGCTGCATATTTGCACTACAGCGAGCTCTCACTTGAATGAAGTTCAAGGGACCCAAGGAAATAGTTCACTTAACTGAAAGTTCACAAAATTCAGCATTCACTGGAATATGGGACAGCATGGGCGCAGCGGATATCGAGTCAGAAGTGTGAAATGCAATCCATGGAGTCGCGCATGTATAATACGAAGTGCATAACAGTTACGTTGCTGCCTCTCTCATTTTGAAAAAAAAAAATCTAATTTTCATTGGCACTGCTGCTCTTAAAGCTCAAGAAGTAACAAAAAATGTCCAGAGAGTCTATATTTTTGTGCACTTCATCTGGCACAGCCCGTTTCTGAGGCACGTAGTCTTGCAACTTTCCAAGGCGTCCTATAGCTTCGGCTATAGTTAAAAGATTTGAATCTGCCTCTTCCATTGCATCTTCCTCGCCGCACTCTTGTTTTTTTTTTTTTTTTTCTGGACGAATGCTCTAAACGATTTCCAGATCTTGTAGTTCAGCACCGGTAACCAGCTCGCTGTCACACTGCACATAGTCTTCTAACGAAATGTTGCCAGGGCCTGCGGATCAAGATTGCAGGACGCGTGCTGCTTAGTTTCAGCCTCGATGACCAGCGCCAGCATATGGTGGACCGGGCCCCGCTCTGCGGCAAGGCCACAGGAGGCGTGGAATCGCGGCCCCTTTTCCCTTTGTTGAAAACGGTTTTGAATAAAGTATCTATCTATCTATCTATCTATCTATCTATCTATCTATCTATCTATCTATCTATCTATCTATCTATCTATCTATCTATCTGTCTGTCTGTCTGTCTGTCTGTCTGTCTGTCTGTCTGTCTGTCTGTCTGTCTGTCTGTCTGTCTGTCTGTCTGTCTGTCTATCTATCTATCTATCTATCTATCTATCTATCTATCTATCTATCTATCTATCTATCTATCTATCTATCTATCTATCTATCTATCTATCTATCTGTCTGTCTGTCTGTCTATCTATCTATCTATCTATCTATCTATCTATCTATCTATCTATCTATCTATCTATCTATCTATCTGTCTGTCTGTCTGTCTGTCTGTCTGTCTGTCTGTCTGTCTGTCTGTCTGTGTGTGTGTGTGTGTGTGTGTGTGTGTGTGTGTGTGTGTGTGTGTGTGTGTGTGTGTGTGTGTGTGTGTGTGTGTGTGTGTGTGTGTGTGTGTGTGTGTGTGTGTGTGTGTGTGTTTGTGTGTGTGTGTGTGTGTGTGTGTGCGCGCGCGTGTGTGTGTGCGCGCGCGTTTGTGTGTGTGCGCGTGCGTTTGTGTGTGTGTGTGTTCTTCACTGGCCCCAGCGACAGCGAAGCGCGCTGTGCGTCATCGGGAACACACGCCCGGCCGTCGAGGCATTGATTGACGACAATCCCGTGAACAAGGGCTTTGTTCATTATCACGCGGCATTCCTCTCGATCGCGCACGTCGAGTGAGTTGTCGCTGCAGGTGTGTTCGCGTGAAAGCGGGTGTAGACCACTGAATAAAATTTCGAAGAGCACTTCAGCTATGCAGATGAATAACATGTGAATTGCTGCAGAGGACGCATTTATAAAGAGCGGGGTCAGTTCGTTCCGTTTGGCGTGCTTGTGCAATGTTAAATAATTACGGAGGAAAGTAAATTCGATGTAATCGATTACTTTTTACGCGAATGATTTTTTTTAAATTGAAGTCTAGTGATCATAAGGTAAAGGGATAGAAAGTGAACGAAAAATCAAGTTGCCGCCTGTGGTTCTCGAACGTATACACCCTCCGCATTATACGTTTGTACTTGCGCGAAAGACAATCAGCGGAGAAATATGTGATAAGTATCGATAACCGGCCACTTTCCAAAGGCCTGCATTTCGGCCCATGGCCAAAATAATCATTGCGTGAGGCTGTGAAGGCCATTGGGGTATAGTTTCTTTGAGAGACGCCGAACTGGATATATATGTAAGATTTGGGATAAGCGTTGCGCGTTAATTGTTATTAACACGATAGCGTTGAGGGCTCCGTGTCGCAGAAAATACGGTGTCGGCGGCGTTGTCCGTGAGCGAAAATTCCCGCATATATTTAGGTATGTGCATATGTCACGCCTTGCTATATGACATGCGGTATATGCGGGTTATATTGCCCCACCATTCTATCGCTAAAGTTGCTCGCGCCTTGTCTCACGTTCTTGACAAAGTTATTCCTCAGAATTCTGGGAACGGCAGCCCACAAACAAATGCGGCGATACAAAACGGCGACAGCGCATGCCTTCTGTCTTAAATCTTCCCAGATTTAAATACTAAAAGTGCGAAACCATAGCAGGAGCCCGAAAATTATGTGATTCTTGGACTCCGCTGAGCACTACCTCCGGGATTGTCCCACGCAGGAGGCCACGTTCCTATACCAGAAAGTTCGCCTTCGTGCATACTGTTCGCCGCCAGCGGTTAAGCGTGAGATGCAGTCGGATACCTTTGAATGCTATCGCCGAAGCTTAAACGTCCTCCACATTTCTTTTTTATTCGTGCCTTTTCATGACATCATCACCATCTTCGCTTTCTCCTGTTCCTTTTCTTCCCCTTCTCAAGCGCTGAGTAGGTTAGAACGTAGTAGTTCAGGCCATTTCCGCTCACCTCGGCCATAGCGGCGGTCGTGGAACGTTCTTTTTACCGACGTCGTCACGTGGTACGTCAACTTTGCTTTGAAAGCAGACGGCTGACCCAATAAACTCTCGTCTGCTGCCCCGACGGCATGAAACCTGTCAAAGTCGAGACCGTCGCTTTACGCAGTGAACGAGAAGAAAGGAGAACCGAGGGACCGATTTGGTGGCCCGATATTGTCACATATGGGAATATATAGGAATCGTATATGTGTATAGGAATGCTATATGTTTTGTACTGTACTGCAGACACAGACCGAAATACTCGCTCGAAAATAAGTCTATACGTGACGCCTGTTCATAAAAAATAAAAAGAAATAGAATACGAAGAATTAATAAAACGTCTACACGACGTCTACAGAACGTCTATATATATAGGTTTTCTTGAGGAACGCCCGACCTTCTCCAACTGTAGCGACACCGTGACAGCGACTTCCCCCCCACCGTGAAAAAAAAATATAATTAAAGAAGGAAAAGTGGTTGGCTAACGCCACTGCGAAACACTCCATTCAAGAGTCCCGCGAATTGCTTCAGGTGTACGACGAGTTCCTATCGAACGGTATAGATGGTCCAATACCTCTTTGGGCAGGCGTCGAAATACGGGGCGTATCCTCAACTCGGGCCACCCCACGTACTCGTGATGCTCCGCCTGCCCTTTCTTCTTCTTTTTTTTTTTTTAATGGAGCCAGCAAGCGTCCCGCTTCCCGAAAGAAGCGCATGCCACCGTTTCCTTATCGCGACTCGAGGATTCGGGCGGAGGAAAACCGAAGGAGGCCTTTTGTTTGCGTTGAGGCGTTATCTCGGCCGCGAGCGATGTCGCAACCCGTCGCCGAGCTTATTGGTACGCTTCTCCACTCTTGGATCGCGCTCGTACGTGCGGAGAGAAGGAGCGTTACATTACCTGGAACGACCGCTCGGATCGAGACATCTTTGAGGAGTGTTCCGAGTATCGATATCACCGAAGGGGTGCGCGGTAGCGCGACCAATTAACGGCACGGACAGGGGGCAATGCCGCGATGCGGTGAAGACCCTTGAGCCAAAGTGTGTGTGCGAGCGAGAGATTCCGCGATATAAGCGAAAAAAAAATATATTGAAAATAAAAACGATTTCCTTCGCGGCCTGTATGCGCCTGCTAACCGAAATGGAGCTTAGAAGGTCAGAAAGCTGAGCGAGCTGGTGAGGATTCACAGTGCAAAGAAGGCTAAGACGTGCAGCCACGGACACGGACACGGACACAAGACACGGACAAGACAAGACACGGACAAGACACGGACACGGACACAAGAGAAGTGGACTTTGTCCACTTCTCTTGTGTCCGTGTCTGCGCGCCTTAGCCCCTTCTTTGCATTCCGAAATGGAGACTTCGGCGAAAAGTTGGGCGTGTCGTTTGCTCGGTTTCCTGCGCCCTGGTCAAATTAAGTTTGACGCCTCCGATTTGTACGAGTGAATCCAGCGTTATTTCCTTCCCCACTCTGCGTAGCGTTTGAATTTCAAGTTATTTCGCTGGTTTTGCGTACTCAAAACCGCGGTATGGTTAGGAGGCGCGCCGTAGTCTCCGAGAGGCTGCGAATTAATTTTTGACCACCTGGGTTCCACCTGGGCCACGAGTCTCTTCGGCGAGCCTGTGGTTCGTACACTTTTGCCGGCGGGTGTACAGTCGACCGCAGAGGTTTACGGGAGGCGAATTTCGCGACAAGCGCGCGCTTCTAACACGCTGGATGACTACGCAAGTCTCAAAAGCTACCATGGACTGAAACTCTGCATTCAAGGCTGTGTTCACAAACTTCGCGGTAATGCAGTTATTTATTTATTTATTTATTTATTTATTTATTTATTTATTTATTTATTCATTTGCGTGTTTGTTTGTTTGTTTGTTTGTTTGTTTGCTTGCTTGCTTGCTAATCCCGTGTTTCTTAAACCTTTGTGACCGACTGTACATGCATGTAGGTCGACATTCAGGTGTATAGATCGCAGCCATAGGTTTGCAATGCGGCAAATGGAAACATTCGAAAGTGGGAAAGATACGCGTTGTTTCAACGCGCGACAACGCGCGACGTCAAAAAAAAAAGGGGGGGGGGAATTTCAGCACTACTTACTGATCGCATAACCCGACTAGGTCGTACGTAGCCCAATCAATGACTCTGGCGTTGCTCTGCTCGAGCTCGCGGGTTCGATGCCTATCGCGGTGGCCGTGTATACTCCGATGGCTGCGGAACTCGAAAAACGCTCCTGTGTACGGTGTATTGTGTGCTCGTTAAATGACTTAATACGGTCAGAACTGATGCGGAGTCCCCTGTTCACCACGGCGTGCCTCACACTCGTATCATGGTTCCGGCACGTAAAAAAATCCCAGAATTTAATTTTTTTCATCACAGGTCGTACGTTATGTTAAATCAACCCCTGTGTCCTACGCTCTAAAAGAAGTTTGCACCCTTTGGGTTGTATTTTGTCCCGAAACAATAATCGTCATCTGTCGCGTCCGCATTTCCTTTCTTTAACGCTGCGAGCCCGGTACTTCCTAGTCACGAACGGCTTGCGCGTAATCAGCATGACGCAGCATTCTCGGCCGCCGCCCTTCTCGCGGGAGGAAGCAGTGGCATTACGCCAGTTACAAACCGCAACTTTTCCAAATCTTGTCTCTCTCAATAAGTTCGACCCACACTGTTATGCAGATCGTTGCCCTGGCTGTGGCAGCTCGCCCACAATCTTCCACGTCACGATTGAGTGCACTGCAAACCTCTTTCCTCCCTAGCCAACTCTCCTTTACCCCCTACGCAACAAAGAGCTGTGGGACGATGCCCTCCGCGACGGACCTCCCGAGGTCCTCCGAGCTGTGATACAACGGGCTCGAAACATCGCCGGAATCATCTTAGGGACACCGGACTGAGGGTTCCTCCCACACTGCTCTCGCCATTCAAATATTATTAATAAAGATGTTTTACTCTCTCTCGACAGGAAAGTAGCGAGCGCCAAGTTTTCAAGAAAGGAAACGCAAGCAAGGCAGATGAAGAATATTGTTTGGGGGCAAGATAAGCCCCAAAGGGTGTAAACTTATTTTAGAGCTTAACACACTGACAAGGGCTACACTCTTAAAGTAGTTGTACTTTTTGGGGTGTATAGAAAGCGTCTCTTTGAAATTACAAACGGCCTCCGCCGTCCTACTGTCTTTTGTATCTATGACGCAACTAGCTCCTTCAGCCAAATGTATCATCGTTTTAAAGTTTAAACCTTCAGTTTCCGAGTATGTCCTATAGATTGATGTTTTGACATTTAATTCTAAGTACCTTCTTTTTTTTTCAGTGAATCGCTTTGTGAATATCTATTTGTTGTCTATTTTTCAGAAGTGCGCCATAACTTACGGCTGCATTATAAAAAGCAATGGCGTCAACTACTTCATCAGTGGAGTAGTGGAAACAGCAACAAAACATGGCAGTTTGTGAGCATCGTCTGTTCGTTCTGGAGAGGCTAATAAGTGGCAAGGGCAACAAAACATGGCAGTTTGTGAGCGTCGTCTGCTTGTTCTGGATAGGGTAAAAGTGGCAACGGCAACAAAACATGGCAGTTTGTGACCGTCGGCTGTTCGTTCTGAAGATAGCAAAAAGTGGCAACGGCAACAAAACATGGCAGTTTGTGACCGTCGGCGATTCATTCTGGAGAGGCTAAAAATGGCAACGGCAACAAAACATGGCAGTTCGTGAGCGTCATCTGTTCGTTTTGGAGAGGGTAATGTCGCAACGGCAACAAAACATGGCAGTTTGTGAGCGTCGTCTGTTCGTTCTGGAAAGGGTAAAAAGTGGCAACGGCAACAAAGAATGGCAGTTTGTGAGCGTCGTCTGTTCGTTCTGGAGATGATAAAAAGTGGCAACGGCAACAAAACCTGGCAGTTTGTGAGCGTCGTCTGTTCGCTCTGGAGATGATAAAAAGTGGCAACGGCAACAAAACCTGGCAGTTTGTGAGCGTCGTCTGTTCGTTCCGGGGAGGGTAAAAAGTGGCAACGGCAACAAAACATGGCAGTTTATGACCGTCGGCGGTTCGTTCTGGAGAGGATAAACAGTGAAAACGGCAATAAAACATTGCAACTATGCGGAGACTGCAGGACCGCGGTGGCACGGGATCGCAGTTCAGAAAGACGGAGTACGTCTACTCAAATAGAGAGCAATCAGCGGTGGAAAAAAATCGTGCATCCTGACGATTCAGACAGCAAACGGAGGCATATTGGACAAGAACGACCGTGTGACTACCCGGTGATTTGCAGACATCTCGCCTATGCAGGGGTGACTTCACTCCGATGCCGTTCTGGGCATGCTTTCTATTTCTTTCTTTCTTTTTCTGTTTCTTTTCGCTGAGCGCCACCCCCAGATACCAAGACGTTTCACCTGGACGGTGCTTTCACTTTACTTGTGCCGTGAAATGAACGAAATGTGGGAAGAACGGGAATATTTCTGCGCGCGTCTGCAGCTAAATTTGCAGCCCGAAGCAGTGAATTCGCAAGACTGACGACGACTCTGCCTGTGCTTTTCCGTGGTGTGCACGTAGTCGGAGAACCAGGCGATTTTGCGGAGCGAAGATGTGCGCAAAAAGTGGCATTTCAGTACTCGTTTTGTGAGATGTGGTATCGGTGCATGACTTCGCTATACACTGTATAATAATTTACACCCTTAAATGTGACAAAAACGTGTAAATCTGTCTGTAATTCACACTCTTGCGGTGTGATTTATATAACTGACACTCTAAGGGCGTGAACGAGAAGAAACGGGGTTAACCGAGGGGCCCGATTTTTACTACTCATATCACAAGAAGCCAACGAACACTGACACCGAGGATAACATAGGGAAAAGTACTTGTGCCTAATAACTGAAATAATTATTTCATTTATTAAGCGCAAGTAATTTCCCCTATGTCGTCCCCGGTGTCAGTGTTTGTTGACTTCTTATGATACTCTAAGGTTGTAAGTTATAGACACATTTACACCCTTTTTCATTCTTAAGGTTGTAAATTATTCTACAGTGTAAGCACCGGGTGGCCGCCTATATGCACTCTATAGCTACGTGCTAGAGTGCACATATATGTGCTCCCCCAGGGGAGAAGAGTTGCGCGTCTGATTGAACACGGCGCTCGCGCCCCTATTCGCCAAATCTGGTCACGTGCGCAAAAAAAAAAAAGTTGTTGAAGGAAAGCCAACTTCACGACTGCGCCTGCACTACCGCCCGCCGCGCCACCACCTTCGCGATCCTATGCGGCCTCTGCTACGCCAGTGTTGGGCGTGTCCTGTTGGAGTGGTGTTTACTGCAGTTTGGATGAACATTCGTTTTGTCGCCGCAGCGTCAAGGTTGCTATACGGTGCATGTCATTGCGGCGAAGCACAGATAACTTGTAGCACATTTGTCCGATATCGTTGTTTGCTCTAGTTACCTATTTTGTCTTTCAAATCGCTGTGTCAGAAATTGATGTGCTACGAGCAATTTCATTTAGTCTAGAATAGTGTCTGTTCGAGTTTTCATATGTCTGAAACAACAAAACAATCACCGCCCAAGCACTCCGTTACAGATGGTTAACCAGCAAAACTGAAACGTTCGGCAGCGGTGTTTATCAGTCCGCCATGGACTCCGCCAACAGAGCTCACCGCGGTAAGCTAAGACGTGGAGCATTTGTACTCCAGATGTCATTTTGCTTGGCACCTTAGCATTGTCGTGTGCTTAATCATGTTAAAAGTGGGGGGAGAGCAACAAAAAAAGATTCACCGTCGATGTATGAAAAATGACTAAAGTGCATACCCCTCGTATGTACCCATGAGTCCGCTGGGTGTGTGCCCCCTGGAGCCAACGGGAATCCGCCTCTCATCAATTAACATTTTTTTGACGTCAACTTGGGTCACCACAAGTACAACAACAACAACATCACATCTACACGGCGACGTTCACGTAACGCGATTTTTCTTGCAAATGATCTAGAGCAATGGGAGGCACAACTCGCCAGCTCAGACCCGAAGGTGCAGAAGGCCCTTCTTGGTCACGTTCCGCTAGCGGCAGAAGCCAGTGGAGCCCTGGACTTGGGGCACCACCCATCAAGCTCCTAATCCCCATTTCCCCAATTCAATAAAGTTATTCTCTCTCTCTCTCTCTCTCTCTTGCAAATGAGGCTCAGCGTCGACGTTGTGGGTTTTTTTTTTTTCCGGCTCTCAAAAACCGCGTTCTTGCTAAATATTACCGTCAATTTCGCGTTTGCGCTCTTTAAGGGCTTGCGTGCGAAATATTAAGCTAAAAGGCTTTCTCTGCTACCGAAGCGGTTTACGAAGACTGTTTTGATTTAGTCGTTAATCATACAATGACGAAGTATTTGTCAGTACACTGCGACAATTACCAGAGTGACTGCGGTGGTTGTGAGCCATAACTCATAGGCTTGCGCCTCTATTATTCGGCTCGAAGGACGCAATGTAGGAACGTATGGATAGATCGAATCGTACATTTTCTGACAGTAATTGCTAGATGTATTTTGCTAAGGTTCGTCCTTCTGGCTTCTAACGTCTTTGTGACTTTGTATGTAAACTCGTCATTTTCAACCACGTACTGCTTAATAAATAACTTAGTAAACATTATGCAAGTTGTCCGACGGCAGGAATCGATCCAGCACATGACTTTTAGCGCAGACGCCTCGTATGAAACCATTACGCCACAGACGCATGCATCGACAAACGATGTGAAACGCCTTTATGAATTTACCGCGGGCATGCCAGTGCTTTGAGACGCGTGGCGCGTTTCGATTTCGCAACCTCGACAAGCTCGGTCGGCGCAATTAATAGCGACTGTGCGTGTTCGCATAGCGTCTTCTGCACTTCGAAGAGTATCGATTGCTCTGAAATTTACGACAATGAAGGCATATAAAGCGTAAATAACAAGGTCTAAGGAACGTGTGAATCCACAAGCTGGAAGATCAGACAAATACGTGTACCTCCCATCGTCCCCGTGGTGGGTCAACGACTGCAGCGCCAGAGTTCTCTCTACAGTATGTTGTAAACTGTATGGATCGAACCCCTGACGCCGCAGGCACGACAGCGCCACGGTTCAAACCGCACGCATGCTTCTATCATGCCGTCGCCAACTACAGTCGAGCACCTTTACAACGAACTCCACTGGAATGGAATGACCTATATAACGAAGCAATAACCTTGTTCTTGTGTGAGATTTGCACTGCGCGACCTTTGCAATGAAGTTCCCTGTATAACGAATGATTTCGGAGCCCCCAAGCACTTCGTTATATAGAGGCGTTCGACTGTGTTACACTTCCTTGACACGACTATGGCACGTATACGTCGAGTCCCACGCAGCGCGAGCTAGAGAGCACTTGTATGCGCTCTCCAACTTCCGTTCGGCCACTAGAATTAATAACTTTCTTACTTGCGTCACGATCGGGGTCGTATCAGTTTGTCCCATTGTAGCCTCGTGGCAGCTAACGCTTTGGGAGACTGTCAAACTTCACCACCACTTTCGGGTTCGGCCCAGGTTACGCAGTTTCTTTCTGGAGTAAAAAAAATTATCGACGATTACGATACTCCCTAATGGGAAATCTGTGCGTGTTTTCATTTCGCGATATATTGGCTGGCGCGGACAATCTGTCTCGAGCGGCACATTTCAAACGGAGCGAAGTGCAGCGCGACTCTCTCGCTAATCGGGAGAATGCGAGAGGCAGCGCGTAGGTGACGCGTGGGCGCTGTCCACAGCAGCCGCCGCAGACGGACATCCGCTCATGCAGCGCTTTCTTTCCACATATATGGTGTCGGTGGACGTGCTCTCCGCGCATGCAGTTGGTGAACGGACACAGCGCGCTGCTCTGGCGCCATCTTGTAACGGTCGTCGCCGCAGATCCCGTCTTGCGCGGCACTGCGCTCTTCTCGCGCTTTCGCCACGCCCTCCTCCTCCGCTTTCCTCCTCGCGCTCGTTTGCTATCGCCGTCTTTCATGTCCCGCTGCGCTCCGCGTTCCTTCTTTCATCCTTCGCTGAGCTCGTTCGCTCGGTTACGCCGATGCTCAACGCAGGAACGTACGTGTCCTTTTGGGGGGCGAAAGCCTGAAGTGGCGCGCACCCCCGACGGTCTGGAAAACGCGGCGTGCGGTAAGGAAGGTCACGTGAGCTCGCCTCGCGCGGGCATGCGCTCGTGCCACTGCTTTCGCGGTCGCCGTCTTCTTCCACAGCTGTCTTCGATGTCGCTCATCATGCCAAAAAAGGCAAATTAAGATATAGTTAATTCAGGCACTCGAACCCACGACCTTCGGTGGGAGTCGAATCCTCGATCCTATGTGGAAGTCGAACCCATGACGTTCGGTGCTAAGGAGAAGTTAATTAAGGCACTGTTAATTAATTTAGAGCACTCTAACCCATGACGTTTGGTGTTGAGGCGAAGTTAATTAAGGCATTCGAATCCGCGACCTTGGGTGGGAGTCGCATCTTCGACCTTCGGCAGGAGTCGGACCCACGAACTTCGGTGCAATTAATTCGGGCAAACTTAATTAAGGCAGCTTCAATTAAGGCGCTCGAACCCACGACCTGTGGTGGAAGAAAACAAGTAAAAAGGAGTAACAACGCATTCGAATGAGAATGTCAAGTAAATTAATCAACGTCAGTTGAGCGCGCAGGCTTTCGCATTCACCCTCTTTGTCGTATGCTAAAGCGACTCAATTTTTTTTCTTTTTTTTTGTTTCTCGAGCTGCTTCGCCGATCGCACATGTGTCGGTTAACTCTCTCTCTCTGTCCGTTGTAACTGTATTTACCTTTGCATTGTTTCGTCATTCTTAACGTCTTAGAATCTAGCCCAAGCTTCGGTCACGGTCCCTTTCACGCAGCTTGGCGCGACGAGAGCCGCTGGTGGCGGCAAGTACGAACATGCCGGTGAGTTTGCGATCGCCGTCGATGCACAGCAAACAGTCACGTGCCGGACGCAACCAGAGTTGGGAAGCGCGAGGAATGAAAATGTACCCTAAAAGGAAGACACTGATAAGGCGGCAAAATGGCGACTACAATTCTGAGTGTTCGCTTTCGTAGCACAAGCTCCGGAGCCGTTGCAGCTGCGGAGGCGTAGGCAGGTAATTCCCATGGGAGGCGAAGCTCTTGCGTATGAACGGCGCCTCTATTAATAGAGAGCTTTAGAATAGGGGCCCCAATGGTTTGGGGCCCCAAAGAGCTTTGCGGGCGTTAGCGCGTTGGGGCACGCAGGAGTGAAGAGTTTTAGAATAAGGGTTTTACGTTTGAGGACAGCGTCTTGCGCTGACAGCGCCACTACGGCGTCTAAGAAAAGCTATTAGAAATAATGAAACAAAATACACCATTTTATTAATGGAAGAGAAATTTTGACTTGATTGTATTCGCGTTTAATTACAATTTAGAGGTTGTTCGGTAAGCAGCAAACAATTATTTGCGCTTAGTTTCGAGCAAACCATCTTTACGTGCCTTCACCAGCCAAGCTTAGCCGTGTTACGCCTACGAGCCATAAAATCCACTATCGAATTCGGAATCAGCGGCGTCTAATGAATCAATCTTCATGACACACGCTAGTTGAGAGAAAGCGATAACCGCAGTCACTTCTCCTAGCTTGCGAACTTCACGTGTTACCACGAATGGAGCCCAGTTTGGTGCTAGGTTAGAGCCGTCGCTTCGATGGGTGCCTCCATGTTTGTTTACGCAGATCTTTTGGCGCAGCCTTTGGGGCTGCCGCTAAATGATTGAGATAGCGTGCCTGACCCGAAACCCAAAGGTAGTTTGCGCCTCTCGCATTCGCAGTGGCTCTGACGCTATTTCTTTGGGGCCCCGATTCTAAATCTCTGTAATGTTAGGACTACTAGACCATAGCATAGAGCGTCGGAAATGTACAGTGCTCGTCGACTCAGAGCGCGTTTCTGCCACCGTATTCTTCTTTCTTTTTTTTTTGCGCCACAGGTGAGCTATAGGTGATCGCCATGGGACCAAATGCAGCCACAATGCGTCACAAAGGTTCTCGCTTTCGCTGTATAACCACGATGCATCAGCGCGGTGTCCCCAGCGCTTACAGTGGGTGCGAAAAGCGCGGGTGACCATGCGCTTCGAGTGTATCAATTGCTGAGCACTGATACTACGTACTGTTGCCCACAGACGGCGCGTACACTCTAAGAAAAAAAGGACTAAAAGGGGTAGGGAGGTTAGTCCTTTTGGGGACTAACTGATTTGCCACAACCATTAGTCCTTTTGGGGACGAACTGACATGGGATGAACTGTTACACCCCATGCGCTTACTCCTTCGGGGACTAACAGTTGCCCCTGCCCGATGGTCCTCAAGGGAGCAACTGTAATTCGTTCCGATGCTCCGCAAAGGTGTAATTAATTAAAATAGGCATTTATACCCTAATAAAAAAATTAATGAGCTGAAAAAAAAACGTGCTCGACAGCAGGATTCGAACTCACGTCGTCTCGCTCACAAGTCAGGTACTCTAACCACTTCACCACGCCGCTTGCTTGGCAAGACGGGCTATTTCGACAAGGTTAAGCATTGGAACGCAAGTGCGGCAATATAAAAGTGACTATATTTTGTGCAAGCTATGCAGTCAGAGTCTAACGTTGAGTGTACTTGCAACCATAAGCGACTGCGAAAAGAAATCAGCCCGAGTATTTTTAGGGTGATTTAAACTGAGGCACTACGCCATGTATACGTGTAGCGAGCTCAAACGGGGCACCGAAGACGACAGAGAAGGGCAATTTCTCTGTCGCTTAGCGCGTGCCGTTTGAGCTACACATCGCTTCAGTTCGCAACCTCCTTGGAACGGAAGGAACTTAGGTACTATAGACCAAGAAAATCTAGCCGTCTATCAGTGACTTGCGCGTTTAATGTGTATCGCTCACTTATGGGGTGCGCACGAAGGGCATGCCTCTTCACATTCCAGTTTTAAGTTTCACGTAATTTTCTCACGAAGAGGCAAGGTGCTGCTTTGCATGTAGTTCAATAGACAATGCACGAACTTCGAACCATTCACGATTTATAGACAATACCGTTTTCGCCGCATCGCTCCATGACACGGACGAAAACAGCGAAGTGCCTGGGGAGTAACTGTTGCCGTTCGTCCTCCCCTTGCTCTCTTTCCGAGCAGGGACTAAACACTTACTCTCCGAAATTTGCACACGGCCCGCACATTCATGCAGTTAGTCCTTTGAGGGACGAAAGCGCCCTTTTTAGGACTAACGGCGCAGTTACTCCCGTTTTCCCCGGGATTTTTCTTAGAGTGTATTGTTACGTCTCAACCCAACAGAGGCATTCGTTGGACGTTTTACCACAAGCCAAACACCCGCCCATCCATCAGCGCCTATCCTGAGGTCAACGCAGCGTGGACGCCGACTCTTGACGGGTCTACAAAAGGCCACCAGCCCCACCGTTACCTGACAACCTGAGCTAAGGATAAAAAGGGGCGGGGGGAAGGGGGATAACGATCCAGGCGTCGCATTTAATGAGACGTTTGCCACGAGGCACACCACCACCAATCCATCAGCGCCTATCCAGTGGTCAACGCAGCACAGGTCCCTCGAAAGGTCATCACCCCACCAACACCTAGAAGACAAGAGGGAAGCAACGACTTCCACCTTGCATTCCCAGGTTGCCTTCTTGCCACATATTCCAAGCCACCGGACTTCGGAGGTGGGGTTACTGCGGAGTGTTGCGAGAATGGGCGTGGTATGTCGCAACGGAGTCGACGGTGATGATTCGCTCCTGGGCAGTCTTCAGATTCCCTAGTCTAGCTGCTCGCCTAAGGAAGACGGGGATATTAAAGGTAAGGACTTTGCGAGAGCGTGGACTGAGGGTACCGATATCGAACTCCGACGTTTAACGTGCTTCCCGCATGGAGTGGGATTCCGTAACTGGAGCCGTGTAACTAGGCTACGATAAACCCATTTTTCTTCATTTTCTACAACCTGACGTAGCAGTCGATGGGCTTGGTGGATTCCGTTGCCCTGAACGCCACCCCGACCAGCGACAACATCCAGTCATTCCGCCGTTCCGTCTGGTCACGTTTCAGTAACTAACTTGTTCGTGCACCGAAAAAAAGAAAAACGGAACGCGTTTGATGAGATTTGGTTTCACCTGGTATTTCGGCAACGCGAACAGAAGAAACAAGACGGGATGTGTTAAATCAACGTAGCTGGAGGCAGCGCCTGCTGCAACCGGCCCGGTCCCCCGCATGCCATTACACTCGTGGCTGAGCCGCATGAGGGCGCCACCGGTCAGAACTCGCCCCGCGCACTGTGCCTATACCGTGAAACAAAGCTACCTAATGCCAGACGTTGTCGCAGAGAGTGGTCTCGCCGTCAGTGCAGAAGGCATTTGCGCGTTTGGTGGAGTATTTGCTGACACATGCTCCCCGTGCTATACTCCACCACTAGAAAAATAGGTTACGAATGAGTAAATGCCTTTTTCCTTGAGTAAATGCTGCGTCTAGGTTACCATATTTCTTTTATATTTTTTTTTCAGAGTGCGTTTTGTACGCACGTACGGTACGCAGGTGCATTCGTATTATTATTATTATTATTATTATTATTATTATTATTATTATTATTATTATTATTATTATTATTATAAGATCTTCTTTATATATGCACAATTCCGTACAAAGAGATCGCAAAGGCTTTAAGCAGATGAAAAGTGTTCGGGTGATGCTCTCATGGCATCGCATACGTTGTGACGCCGACGATAACAGCCAGGTAATATCGTAGAGGTTTATTTATTACTGCTTTTTTTTCTTTAGTGGACAAACGAAACACGCGGGCTTTGTAGAAATGAACCAAGCAAAAAAAAAAACGAACTGATAGTCTGTTTCCCGGATACAGTATCGGTGTATGCCGATAAAGAAAATAAAAAGAAGACCGATAGACTGTTTCCCGGTACAGTATCACTGTATGCTGAGGAAAAAAAATAAAGAAAAGGCTTGATATCTTTCGAGGACTGTCGCAGTTCTTATTTGAAGGCCGCTGATATCTGCGGCGAGGTGCAATACTTGCTCAGAAAAACATGTAAGGATGTGGAGTGAGCCAGCATCACCCCGTTTCTTTCTTTCCTTTTTTTTTTTTTTTTTTTTTGCTACAACTGTACCTCAAGAAGAAGCTTTTTGGCTCGGAGAGGGAGGAGGCGCAGCTCTAATTTTCACATTCAAGCGCATGTAAAACGCAGAAATGCTTTTATTAGACAAACTGCCGGGCCCGTGCGAAAGAAATTCGTTGCATTTGAAAGAGAAAGGTAAATTCTGGCGACCCAGGCAAGCGGAATCTTCGACTGGCGCTTAACGGTTTCAAGGTTTGAAGGTTTTATTGAAAGATATTTGGATACAGTAAAGTATATGGTAAATATTAGTGCAGAAGGAGGTCCCAGAGCTTAAACTGCCGAGGGCACCTCCTGTGCTAAGTACAAAAAATAATCAAATACAGACAGGCAGCGGTGTTGCAGATCAGTGAAACAGTATTAGCAAAGATATATTAAACAACGAGAGTACATAAGTTCATTAGAACGTCATTGTGCAGAGAAATATACATAAAACGAATTAATTACTAGACGGTGATACATAATGTAAAGTGTAAAAAGCAAAACATGGTTCGTTGTCAATAAAGGTCATTTATTACTAACAGGCTGTTGACCACAAGTGAATTTTCAATGCTTTATGAAATGGGTGTTCTGAATAGACGCACAAACAAAGGTTTGTTGCGAAACTTGCCGAAAGTTGGGAAGCTTAAAAACAGAAAGAATAAAAGCGCTTAGTTTACAAATACGTAACTTTTCACCAAACACACATATCGCCGTTCAATAAACTGTATCCGTTAGAACATCCCTAGAGCTGGGCAATATTACCTATCGTTCCACATTTCACGCGAAATCGTTACAAATATTGCGGTTTCTTTTTTTTTTTTTTTTTTTGCAAATGGCTTACTCACACATGAGTGGTATAGTTCCCAGTGGTGCATAATACGTCACCTTCGTCCGCTTTATTACGTGTCTTATGAATTGCGCAGTATACTGAATTACGATAATCTTTCTTTTTTTTTTCTTTTCTTGTGGAGTTAGAGTTGTGTTCTTTCTTTCCTTTTTAAATTTTGCAGTTGTCGACATTTTTATGTTTATTGATTGCCTAAATCGAAAACTCGCTTCCCATACTGTCACCAAAATAAGCTTTCTTTTTTTTTCTTCTAAATCCAAGGAGATCAATCAAATTCGGCACAGTGGTCGCCGAGAAAAATGATTTCTGCGATCTTGTGTATTTAGCTTAGCGTCACAAGAGCTAAATCGTCGTCTGAAATTTCGAAAACCTCTACCGACTTTTAACGGCCCAAATAAAAAAAAGAAATAACGAAAAAGAAAGCAAACGGAAGAAACTTGGAAATTTCTGACGTCACACTGACATATAGATCGTATAGCTAAACGCCAGGCTTTTCTTGCGAAATTCGAAAACATGGAAATTTGGCCTTCGTTTTCTTCTCTGCTTGCTAAAGCCAATAGCTTCCGTTGGCCCGTTTACGAGACCGGCGACAGGAACAAAGACGATCGAATGTTACAGCGCTTATTTTTTCATAACGCGCACGGCTGGTCATATTTGCGGTAGTGCTCAAATGAATCCACTGTACCGCCACATTTGCGCCGGTTAACTGCTGCGCTCCCTGCATATTTAAGCGTAAAAACAACAAACGCCGCCAAACTTTTTTGCGCTCTTACAAATACATGTCGTCGGGCGCACCAACCCTTTAACCAAGCGAACAGTTCGCTTGAAGCGCTTGGTTGTCGATTGTCGGCTTACGTCGAAAACCGTGGACGGTGGTGTCTGCGCATATTTTTGTTTTTCTTCTCCTCGTGTTTTCTGCGCACTTTCTTTTTTTTTCTCTCTCTCTCTCATGCGTGAGTGAATCCACTTCTCGTTCTACAAAGAAGGACCGGTTTAACGTCCAGCGGGCACGGCCTGCCTTGTCGGAGGTCGCGCCTCTAGGCGTCCCGATTGCGTTTCCGCGAATCGCTCCAGGAACGCGGAGGGGACGTTCCGCCGCAGTCTCGCGCGCGCGATTTGGTGACGTCACCGCTTTACGATGCCGCAAGGTCGCTCGCGTGATGCTTCGTGGATCAACGCCGCGCGAGCAGCTGGCCTGCGACACTCTTTTTTTTTTTTTTTAAATTTCTATCTCTCTCTCTTCTGCCGCTCCCTGCGTTAGTGGGTGCGCTCCACTCTTGAAGTTTATTGTCTTCCCGCTGGCAAAAAGAAAAGGAAAAACATACCTGAGGGCGCAGAGGTGTTCTGGATTGGCATTCGCTGAATGGATCTAATCTCTTTGTTTTTCTTTCGTTTGATAGAGAAAACAATAAAAAGTTTAAATGAAAATATTGAGAAAGGGAAATTTCCCTCGTTCAGGTCTTGAGTAAACAAAGTGCTAAAGCGTTAGATTGGGTTGAAATTTTGAGTTGAATAATGCATTTTTTTTTTCGAATCTATAATTAAGCGATGGATAAAAAAATGGAAGGTGGTGTCACAAATCCGTAAACTGCTTCTGGTGGACGTGTAAAGCGCGCAATATATATATATATATATATATATATATATATATATATATATATATATATATATATATATATATATATATATATATATATATAGAAATTCACAGTGCAAAACGTAAATCTATATTCGGCGCTTTATTGTTTGCATTCGAAATACTCCATTTGAAATATTTCGGTCGGGAACCGTCCTTTAGCAAGGTCCCCTGCCGAAATTTCGGAAATGTTCTTTTTGTATGTTTCAACGTAAATTTCTCATATATATATATATATATATATATATATATATATATATATGCAGTATCTAGTAGTAAAATGCTAGTAAAATGCAGTAACGCTCGTGTTCCAGAAAGCTCCAAGATCTGTCCGGTATTTCATCGAAGTTCGATGGTCTACGACCACGTTTAGAAGATGGCGAACTATGGGCGCCGCTACGCATCCTTTTGTTCGTGAGCACTATCGCAGCTCAGGTCACAACCGCTCGCATTGGAGAGTTTTAGATGAGGGGACGCAAGCTGCTTGCGTACGCAGGAACTAGGGGCCACGGTACTGCGCCTGCGCAGACCCAGACTTAGAGGTCTGCGCATGCGCTGTACCGTGGCCTCTAGTTCTTGCCTACGCAAACAGCTTGCGCCCCTTCACCTAAAACTCTCTATCATTTCTTTCGCGCGAACGCCGAGTGACTCTCCGACGACGGCCACGCCCGTCAGATGACGCGCGCGCGCGCACCCCTATTTCCCTTTGGCCAATGGCGCCGGAACGAAACGGGCTAATATATGTCAACTTTAGCCAGTCCATCGGCGCCGTGCTTCTTTCTGTACCTCTCCTCACCTTTCTTTCCTCGACAAACATCGAACACCGCCGTAGTACATTGTGACGTCACTCCGTCAACGTCTCACGCAATCTGCATTCGCGTGAACGGCGCGGCCAGCGCTTCGGGCTGTGAGCCGCGTAGTCCGTAAACGCTGCTTGACACTAAAGTTGTGAGCTGTGCGGTGCACGAACACGGAGACATTGCATCACGTTATACCCGTTTCGTACAGGCTCACAATCGAAAGAGTTGTGCGCATGGCATTTAATTTTATAGCATAAGCTTCGCTTCGCATGGATTTCAACACGCGCGTTGGATGAGCGTTTTTCTTTCTCTCTCTGCCTCACTGCACCTGCTGTAAACTGGTAATACTGTAGTCAGTGCAAGATCTTTTTCGAGGGAAGCAACTGCGGGCGGTCAATGTACTTCTCAAGTACGTGCAGCCAACGAGGATAATTTGCGAACGTGCCATGCAGCCGTTCACCCTGTCAATTCACCGCCCACTGAATGTCAGTGTTTCTCCCAGTTCTTGGGAGAAACATTGACCGCCTGCAATGGCATCGCTTAAAACTGTCTTAGGTGTGAGTAAAATTTCACTGCAGGTTGACAGAGAGAGAGAGAGAAAAAGGAAGAAGAAAAAATGGCAGAAGTCAAAGGTTTAACAGAAGCAAAAGAGTAAACAGACGACAGCAATCAGAGGACGAGCAGACGGCATTCAGTTGCAGCGAACGAGGATAACTTGTGAGCATGCGCTGCATGCAGTCCGATGCACAGCTCGACGTCACCCACCCACTGCCGTCTGCTCGTCCTCTGACGCCTATCGTCTGCTAAAGATTTCTAGTTATCCAGTTGTAGTCGACAAATGTACAACCTCAACGATGCTGTTTGCAGGAGAAAGCGAAAGAGAGAGTAAATGTCGGTGACGACACCCACTTCGAACGAAGCCAGCGTATACTATACGCCTCCAGCGTTTTCTCTCCATCGCCGTGGCATCGCGGGCCCATTATTCCCGCCAACTCGCCCTGTCGTCTGCACTTTAGGAGTCGTCGTCTTCATGTCACGTAATCTACAGCATCGCGAAGCAGGGGTACATAAAGCTCGGAACGCGTCTCGCATCCACAAAATTGTTCGGAGCTGTTACACCCGTTATTTATAAGCCGGCCCGTATTCGTTTGCTGTAGTCACCGTACTGTTTTCTGTGGCAATGAAGAGAGAAGCTACGCAGGGCGAAGGGCAAGTGTGGCTTCGTCCCACACTCGTGTTCGCGTTTGTTTATAACCCAAGGAACCGAAAACAAAGACATCCTATTTACTGCAGCGCTTATGTTGAAATAAGACATAAAATACGTCGCTCAGTAGTAAATGTGAAATTTTTTTGTCGCTTTGCCCTTCCTCGTCTTGGCAAATGTGGAACTGTCGCGACTACAGACCTACGCAGTGTCTACTCATAGAAACTGAATCAGAGGGTATGTTCCAAGTCTCTGTGTAGACAGCCACTTTGCCGTCATCGTTAAGTGCTGTTCCGATCCTGACGTAGAGAGCAAAGACAGCGTTGTGGAGACAGCATTGAAGTCTGCAACGATGCAGGCTGCTTTGTTTTCTCGCTAGCTGACGACGCAGACGACTGCTGTTATGGGGAGCAGACGAATGGATTCGTGTCCATTGAGCTCGGTTAACAAGGTTTACCATTCCGTTGAAGACGCTTAGACGTGCCTGGCTTGTGTCAAATCGTAATCGTGAGTGCTGTTTATTCTAGAGGGAAAAACGCATGCTTAGGAAGCGATTTGCGCGAGTCGTCAAACTGCACAGGACTTTTACGTCGTCTGCAATGACGAAAGTTAACGGGCACTGCGGCATCAAATAAAGACCGAGAGACCTGTAACAATGTTCTTGATGAGTTTTCTGAAGAAAATTACTGACATTATCTTTATGGTTTACCATACCGTCAGAAATTGGACGTCATGTGGCGAACGATGTCTATGCGTACCAGCGTTCCGATACGCAGGCTGGTGCAGAGAAGAAGCTGTCTCGTAAGAGTTAGACAGCCTTGCTCGCTGGAATGAATGGAGTCTGCCGGACTACTTGGCGCAGTAACACATGTGCACGAGAAGCCCCGCTTCTGTAGCACTGTCTTCTCTGCGACATAAAAGTTGTCCCTGAGTTTATATAATGTCGCTTTAAAGCTGCGAACTCGTATGGCACATTTCAACCACGATCGCGATCGAAAATAGTTCATGAAGATTCGTGGGCGACAGAGACGAGTACAGCGATGAAGGTTAAAGCAACGGGACAGCTGATGGACTCTCTACGCCGCAATTTTTATACGTTCAACTAAGTCACGTGAGCACTCAGTCTTCGCCTCTGTTTGCACTGGGTTCCTTAAAGAGACATATTAAATGAAGCGATAAATCCGATTAGAATGATTGGGTACGCTTTTAAAGCTATATTATCGTTAATTTCTCGGTAAGAGTTTGATTATTAAAACAAAACAAAAATGAAGCTCAAATTTCGGCTTTTCAAATTTCGTGCCGGAACCCCAGCGATGGCAGGTTTGTGTGAGGTCACGGATTTCAAAGTATCCTATATTGGTCGTTGTTTGGGCTCAGTGAAAGTTCCCGAAGCTTTCTCAGGTCAGGCTCCTTGAGAGTACAACGTGCTCCATCTTTACTGATAAAACGTTAACTAGGCTCAAGCAGACGCCATCACAATCTATGACGTCATGGCAAGCTGGTGCGGGAACTTCAAGACGGCGTCGCCACCTCTTTCGTTAACGTGTCTTGTATGCCTTACCAGACCGCTGCTCAAGGTAAGAATGGCTCTTCTGGTATTGTAGACGGGTAGACTCCTAATAAACCTCAAAATATTTATTTCCTTAGTGGCCCTCTAAGATTTTGCGATTGTATCCTGGTGGTGTCTCTCTATGCGTCCATATATCTATTGACTTGGTATATGTCGATCTTCGTTTTTCGACAATAACCCTCGATTAGCGACAGTAAGACGTTTCGTTTCCGGTTGTGTTTGAAGTAAGTTTGTTCCTAGTCCCTTTTAACGCAGAGCAGGAGTTTTAGGCACCACAGAAAAACAAGTATAGCTTTTTTTTTTTTGTGCTGTCTCTCACAGTTCACTTTCTTGTGTGTGTGTGTACTGTAGAGTTTCGCCACAATTGCGCAGAAGAACCCCTCCGCCCTCCCTCCCCGTTCACCACAGTTCCGCGGACTGCGCCGCGCCAAGACGAGCCAAGCCAAGTTCGGCGTCACCAACTCTGAGTGGCATGGCGACGAAAACCGCAACGCCGCCACCAGATGTCGCCAGCTTCGTCGACGCTCCATGCCGATACATGCCCGATATTCCAGTATCCCTGTAAAAACAAACAAAAAAAAAGCTAAAGCGTGCGCAACTCGCAGGCTTCAGCTCTTATCTGCAACGTCCTTCGCTGCCTTATTGGGCACACGGAGTGCCCGCTATAGAAATAAATGGCCTACGGCGGCTAATGGGGCGGCCTAGACGCCGCGACTCGCTGTATAAGTTGCAACACGACATTGACCGGCGCCACCACGAGGTCGCGTGCCAGAGGCAAGGTAGTATACACGACAGTCCATAAAATTCTCGGTACAGGCTCCCTATCTTTCGCCGGTGTCTTTTTCTTTCTATCTCTCTCTCTCTCTCTCTGCTCTGATCTCTCCGGCCGGCCTGCACAAGCCTGCATTTTTTTTTTTTTCTGCCACCGTTGCATTCCTTTCACAGCGCAAGAAGACACTTCTCAGCCTATAGACTGGACAGAGGGCGTGCGGATGGGACTTTTGGAATGGACGTCGCCGTCTGTTCTGCACCGCGAAGTGTATAGTCTGGCGCAATTCTTGGCTGGAGCTAGTCGGTGAGCAATGCATTACGGAACTAACGCGAAAATTCGGAAGAGAAAAAACGAGATAGGCAACAGCAGAGAGAGCTACTATACCGATGCCCACTAAGGCATCTACTAAGACTTCGACAAAGACGTCTAGTTACACGCCTACTAAAAACGATGTCTACTAGACGCTTACTAAGAACGATGTCTACTAAAACATCGTTCCACAAGCGCCTTGTCAGCCGGGAAATCGTGCGCCAGAATTTTTTGATTCCTTACTCTATACCTCGGCCCTTTGTTGAAGACAGTCCGTCACATGTTCAACCGTACGTACGTCACCCGGCGAACGGACA
This sequence comes from Dermacentor variabilis, assembly GCF_050947875.1. Lineage (NCBI taxonomy): Eukaryota > Metazoa > Arthropoda > Arachnida > Ixodida > Ixodidae > Dermacentor > Dermacentor variabilis. The sequence continues at coordinate 35,270,504 of NC_134575.1, read as the reverse complement.
CCCTCGAGTCGGTCTGTCCTTTCTGAAGCGAAAGTGAGGGTGGCGTGGCGTCGCGGCGACGCCCTCTCCCCTCACGCGAAACGGCGGTGGCAGGCGCTCACTTTCGTCTGCTCTGCTCCGTCGAGGCCCGAGCCAGTGTCATGAGCCATCGAGACGCGACGCCGGCTTTCTCGCTCGCTGGGCCATTTGACGCTTTCGCATCAAAAACACACACAAAAAACAAAGAAATTCTGCAGATACAACCCACGTCTTGAAATATATGGGAATTCGAAGCTTTTCATCAAGTGCTGTAAATTTGTCCGTTTAGTTACTGCTTCTCTGACGTGAAAAAAAAACTCGCGCGAGTGCCTGCGCCGTGCTGCGCAATGTGACGCCCGCGGCGACATGCGCGGTGTCTTGATCGACGTCATCTTCTCAGTCTCGTCTTCCTGCGCGCCCAACGTTGGAGGTCACGTGATCAAGCGCGCGCTGGGGGAGAAGAACGCGCGTCTCCTCCTCTAGCCGGCCTTGGCTGCCCGCGCGGCTGGGCGTATACGCGACCCGCGTTCCGTGTGTTGGTCACACGCGGCGGGTGCCAGCCAGGGCTGTAGAGGCGAGCCGAGATGGCTGATAGCTTCGCGCGCGCTGTCTTCTGGCGCCTTTGTGTTGGAAGTCGCGTGATGGTGAGTTTGGGAGACAATGCGCAGTGGTGAAGCGAACGGCTGCACGAAGCGTCCGCTTTGGGGGACTTACCGATGCCCGCACTTCTCATCACGCCATCGTTGTGTGGGCGATTGCCGTCGTAGAGAGATCTGTTCGTGTTAGTCTGTGCGTGCGCGACAGCGTGCTTTATAACTTCATCAGTAATCGAATGCTTGCTAACTACAAACTTTGTTTCGTGTAATTGTCGATGTTTTTCTATCGCTGTCAATGCTTCGCCTTTCGGGCATAACTGCGACTTTTTCTATTATTAACACTACGCAAAGCTCTTACAGCTGAATAAGGGTAAAAGTTTACATTTTTGAATTTCGAGCAAGTGGGAGGTCATGCATTTTTACGTATTCTCTAGAATATTCGCCGTGTTAGTGGTGGGCGAGTCATCGAAACTTGCTAGATAGAATATTAGGTTCGTTTAGAACGTAATAGAGCCCTCTTCTACCTATAAACTAATAGACCCGTGTATATGATGTCAAAATCTGTGGTGTCAGGGAGAGCCGCTGTGATCGCTTTAATGTGTTGACGCCACATTTAGTTCTTTCGCTTTTACAGCGAAGCTGTTAAAGGCGCTAGTTCCCCCCAGGATCGTGTCCGTGCGTAGACACAAAACTATCATCATCAGGGTTGGCTCCAGCGTCGCCTTCTTCCACAGCTGGCTCGTTGGCGCCCCTCGGCGCTACCGCGCTCTTGCCACTTCTTCCGAGTTGGTCGTTTTTAATTAATTGAGAAACGCAGGGACGTAATCAATTTTACAGCGAAGCTGTTAAGAGCTAGTTCCCCCAGGATCGGGTCCGTGTGTAGACGCAATGCCGGGCCGAACCGAGGTGGAGGTGCAGTTCGCCATTAAGGGTCCCACGTGCACAGCTTCGCTGGTCAAAACTACTTCACAGAGCGGAAGAGCACTGAGTTTTTTTTATTATCTGGCTTCGCTAGCACCCTTCTATGGTAAGAATGGTCGTTTGTCTACTGCACAAGCATAATTTGCTAGTGCGTGCTAAGTTATGAATAGAGTCGTACTTCGTCGTAACGAATCCGCATGGCACGAAAATACCTTCGTTATGTCCGATATTTGTTTTAAGCATGCTTTCCTTGCATGCATGCTGTATTGGCGAAAAACGTTTCATATTTACTTCGTCTGACTGATTGTCCGTTACATTCATGTTCGTTAAACCGAGGTTTGACTCTGTTCATCTCCGCTGTCCCTTTGAAGGCAGCAATTGAGTGTTGCGTATACGCCTTCGCGCATGCTTTATTGCCGCCATCGCTAGAGGTCGTAGAGCGGCGACTACCGCGCGCAGACTGTACGGTGAAAAAAAAAATGAAGTCGACACGTTTCGTAGGAAATACCAGAGACAAATTTATTGTTTCTTGTCTTCGTCATATTTGCGGTAATTCTTTTCATTTTCTTATTCATATATTACGGTGGCTATGTTACACTATTTACAATGAACAGCTGCACCATTTCTCGGGAGAGAGATAAACATCGTATACACCGACACACTGTACATTCAGTTGCATACACACGTGCAGACACACATTACGATACATACACACATACACACGCGCGCACGCGTAATAATTTCGGGGCCTTGCACAACATTCAGAACTTTGCGCTTTGTTAAGGTAGAACAAGCTTTCCCTCGCAAGCAGTGGCGTGCACGTTTTGGCGTTGGAAGTTCATTTCTTTTTCTTTCTTTTTTATCCCCAGGCATTTGCTAATAAACCGAAAGCGTGCAGAAGTATTTGCGGACCGAGGATTCCGGTGGCCGCGGAAGGAATACGACATGCCGAGATGACATTTCTAATACTGCGAACATGATTTATCTTTGAAAGTGAACTAGATTTCAAAAAAAATTGTGGCTGTGTTAAAACGTCGCGGTGCGCCGCGTAGCGCAAGCCACAAGGACGAGGAAAGAGCCACCTACGACACACGCCGCGCGAAGTGACGAAATATAGATGTAGCAGATGTTCGACACGCGTCGTCTGCTACAACCGACACAGAGTGTCGTCTGCAACAGCCTACACCTAGCCTCATCTGGTAAAGAACGCTCCTTGCATTATGGAGTCCGTTGCTTCACACGTCCAGGGACATACATTGCATATTTTCATGTCTTGGGAATGCCTTGCGAAACAAGAAAATTTTCTTCTCGTCCATATATATATATATATATATATATATATATATATATATATATATATATATATATACGTTTTCCTTCGCCGTATTGAAGGCTGGCGCCTCTGGTAGGTTCTTCTTATATTAATGTACTCGGCCGTGGAGGTAACATTCTAGTCGGCGACTCACATTTAGTGAAGCTGCTCACCAATTCCACTTTTTTTAGATGACAGAACAAATTGGGCTCCATTTTTTTTTCGTTTTCCCTAGATTCACTTCCAGTCATGTCACCTGTGGGCAGCTCGGCAAGCTAACAAACAGGTAATTCGATAACACGCTCCGCTGGCAGAGGGCGCAGACGTCGGTTAACTTCTGCAAGACGACCGGATATTGCCGGAGCGACACGAAAGAGCGAATCCGGCGCCTATCCTCGCCACAAATCATAGCTTCCCGGCCAAAACGGCTGCACGCCACGAACCTCGCTCGCTTTCACAAAAGCCGCGTTCGCGGGCTCTTTTGAGCGACGCGTTCTTACGCGTCACCCGCAGCGGCTTGGCCCGCGCACAAATTTACGACTTCACAAGGAAGATACGGGCCGCTTGTACAAAAATACCGCGCGGCCGCGAATAAGGCAGCGACGCATTTCAGAGAAGCAAAAAAAAAAAATGAAGACAGGTAAGAAAAGCGTCACAACACCGCACAATCGTGGAAACCGCCGACACTTTCGTTTTCCCTTCTTGTGAACACTTGGGACGCCGGGAAGAGGTGTGCGGGTTACCCGACAGATGGCGGTAGCGCGCGTACGACACACACAGACAAACATAGCCGCCATCTTGGTCCCAGAAGGCACCTGAACAGTAAAACGCGGTTTCTTCTTTGTATGCTCGTAGAGTCACTGGATAAAAGACGACGCGCCTTTTAAAAGAACCAGCAGTTCACAATCATGTGATCGGTCACGTGTCGCACACAATTTTTTTTTCCCGACTAACATTTGTGCATGAAAAAGCGCTCTAACCACGCCAGTTGCGAAACTCTTAATCGACTGTGCGTCTCAGAAACAGGGGTACACCAAAACAGAGCGGGTCAGATTTTTGGAATTTGTCGCCCAACCTAGCGGCAGGCGAGATGAACTAGAACGTACCCCAGCAGTGGCACGCTCAATTTGATTTTCCACTCATCGGTGATGTACTTGTCCGCTTCGTAAAAAAAAAAAAAAAAAAAAAAATTAGTCACAGGAGACTTTAGAGGAGAGTTGTGCAACTGATGCGATTGATGAGCTGTGGTACACCTTTGCTTACAGCATAAAATATCTCGGTTACTCGCTACGGCGCAAAAATCATCTGCTACTCGGGGGACCACAAGGTCGTCTGCTACTCGGAGTGCCACAAGATCGTCCGCAACTCGGAAACCCAACACGTCTGCGACGTGAACTTGGCTTCGATGAACGCTTGAATGCCATCGTCTGCCATCGTTTGAACGCTTGAATGCCATCGTTTTCTGTGACAGCGCAGGCAGACGGTTTATACGTCTGACGAGGATCAGCGATGCGTAACGCTATAAAAATATTGCTCGCGTAAGAAAACGCTAGCACTAGCGAGCAACTTGAAAATGTTAGGCGTGCTCCTTATATATACTGTACCCGTTTTCACTTTCAAATTTCATTTCTCAACGCTGATTACGAGCGACACAGCGGCATCCATTTCAAAGCAGACGATATTGCGGCTCCCTTCTAAAGGAATACATTTTAATCTAGCGCACTCGTTTTTTCTCTTGATATCCGTGAATACACAAAAGACAGCTGCCCAGAAAGATACATCGAACCGCTTCGTTTTCAAACCCGCAGAAAGCAAGCCAGTGCGAAAATTCCAAAAAGAAAATGGAGCTGCTTTCCACAGACACCTCCCAAATATTGTAAGCAAGCACTTTTTTGACATGGTACAGACGCAAGTCAAAGTTCAGTAATAATATTTTAAAAAAAATGAAAATGGCATTCGGCCAAAATACAGGGGTAGCAAATGTACACGACAGCCTCGTACACACTTTATCATCATCTGGCACCGGAAATATTCAATGCACCAACGGCTACAACCGGACGCAAGCATTAACTACACGGCTGAACCGAAAACAAAAAAAATAAAGTTTGTTTTCCTCGCTAGTGTAATAACGAACTGCAAGGAGAACGCTGCCAAAATTGAAGCGTCCGCAAAGGCACGCAAGAGACCCGAGTGAAAACAGCCTGAAACGGTAAAAGCATTCCACGGCGATGCGTGGACATATTAGAGCAGGTTCCGTAAAACCCTGCAGTATAACCTGGTACGTTGGGTATTGTTAGCACCACATCGATCGGGTTCCCTATCGAAAGAGCACCAATATAGACAGACGTCTTGAGCTTGAGGGCGATTAGAAACTGAGGTGAGACTTTGCAGCCGCTGCTACTGAAATACCTAGTGAGCGACACAGCTCACGTGACCGAACGATCTTGCTAAAGCCTTAAAAAATGCGCTAATTGTGAAGCTAAATACTGTTGTGCAGATTTTATCTCAAGGCTGTATTTTTCACTCATTTGTATGAAGCATTTTGATGAAACAGTATGAAACATTTGAAACAGCGTCCTATAGAAATCGAACGTACGGTTCATGATTGGACAGCAGGTACAAAGAACAACCACGTGAAGAATCGAATAGGACAAGACGCGACGACAGGCTTTCAACAGGAAGTCTGTGCTCTGCCAAGTCTGATTACATTGTTTGTTTGTTTTGTTATTTTTGTACTTGGTGACCGTAAGCAGCACTATATATTAAAAAAAAATGCGGAAGCCGAACAGAAAGCAAACAGCAAGGCGCTGCGCTGAGGTCATCATCCAGTGACTCTACAAGCTGGCTAACTTTCTTCACGACACGTGTAGGAACTGCGACTCGTGGGTGGGGCCCGGTCACGGTGACGAAGCACAATCCTCGCTACCCCCACCATCACTACCGCCGCCGCAGCTGGACCAGAACAGGGCCACACAAGGGTGCCCCGGGTTTGGGAGGAAGAATTCGCAAACCCCGCCCCCCAAAAAAAAACATGTAAAACGGGAGAGGTGGGGGGGGGCTCATGTAACGCTTTGGTCAGTGTAGGTGGGGGTAGTCCCTGAGGTAGTCCTTTAGCGCCGCCGGAAGCGGCTCCGCGTCCCTGCACTCTGAGGACGCCGCGGTCACCGCGCCCGCGCTCCGGTTGAGCGCGATGCGGCACAGGTGCTGGAGCGAGGCCGGCTCCCGGTACAGCGGCCTCGTCAGCACGATGGGTAAGTCCCGGCGGCCGTGACCGTCCAACCACACGCACATCTGTCCCTTGGCCGAGCGGCTGAGCCGCACGTAGTGCTCCACGAGCGACACGACGCACGAGAACCACGGCATGCTGCCCGCCAGCGCGTCCTCGCAGTCCAGCCGGAACTGGCCGCGCCAGTAGTGGATGCGCACGCTGGTCGGGCCCCGCTCCGTCTGCACGCTCAGGGCGAAGAGGAACCGGTTGTCCGAGCTGTCGCGCACCAGGAACGTGCCCACGGGCCGCCCGCGCAGGAACCGGCCGGCCTCCTCCCAGGACAGGCCCTCGTAGTAGTAGCCGCTGGTGCGAAGCGTCCTCAGGGCGTCCCGGACGCGGCTCAGGTCGACGTCGCTCGCCGCCCCCGCTGGTGCACCGGGAGGTGGGGAGAGGTGAGGGGGCTGGTTGCCGTAGCGCTGCTGAGCGTTCGTAGGGGGAGGAGGAGGGGACGGCGGCGGCGGGGCTTCCATGAGGCGGTCTTCCAGGAGGCCGGAAGAAGGCTTCCCTTCTTCCTCCCTGGGCGGCAGGAAGGCGTTCCTTCCGGCGGGCGAGGAGGCGTCCTGCTGCGCGGTCCAGCAGGGCGCCGTCGTCGTCGAGGCCGGCTTGGCGCTCCAGCTGGACTTGCAGCAGCACCGGCAGCAGCAGGGCGACGTCGTCGCCGCCGCTGGGTGAAGTTGGGGGGACGCTTGGGAAGTGCCGTTGGAGGAGGCACAGATCGGGAAGGCGACCAGGAAGAGCGCCTGCTTGTCGGGCAGCGCCGCACAGCCGTGCGCGGTGGCCGACTGGGGCGGCAACGACGCGGCGGCGTGCGGCGGCGGCGACCGAAGTTGAGCCGACCACATGCCGCCGCCGGACAGCGGCGACCACACCAGGTCAGGGCAGCAGCAGCAGCAGGGGGAGGCGCAGCTCGCGGCGCGGGCGCAGGACACGGGCGCGGCGATCGCCGTCCGGCCACCGACCACCATCTGCGAAGAAGCAAGCAGACGAACGTTTAGGTTGGCGTGCATATAACTGCGGTGGTCACAAACAGCAGACGACGACAATCTTACGCCAACTCGCGATCAGAAATAACAGACTGCTATCTGACCCGCAGCAGACGACAACAATCTCACGCCAACCGATGATGTGGAATCAATGGACGATCAGGCTTCTAGACAAGCAGGCAAAAAGCGGCTTTTAGTCCAGAAGCCTTACTCGCAAGGAAAAATAAAATTGAACTAATTCACTAGCAGACGGCAACAATCGTACGGAGCACATGGACAGATCATCAGAAACAGCAGACGGCTAATTCAGAAACAGCAGACGACCGACACGGTGCGCGAGCATTGTATGTGACACATAGACGGGTGGTCAAGAATAGCAGACGACCGCTTCAGCGAGCGAAGTCATCTATAGTGACATGAAGGACGGACGGAAAAAATCTGCAGAACTGAAACAGGCGAATGGTGATCGTCACAAGCAGATGGCTGACAGCGCGCCAGGCTCTTTTAGCACTTCTTGCACACAAGGAGCTAGCTGCAAGCGAAACGTAAACGACTTGCGCAGCGCGCTGTCAACATCGTGCCAGAGTCTTATGCGAGAAAAACGAGGACACGCAGGCGAAACACGTCAGGAATAGCAGGTGCGTGCCTTAGAAAGCACGCAATAACTCGAGGGCACCAAAATAGCCCGACACTTCACGGCAGTGCGTCAGAAAGAGACGTCTGCCCTGGCTCGAAACAGGCACGTGACAGCTTGAAGGCTTTCTCTACCTACACTATACCATGGACGTGGTGGCGTAAGCGCGAAGTTTGGGGCGTTCTCCATACGATCATGTACATGGTGATGCGTCGCGATTCCTCAAGGCCCTCGCATCGCCAAGAACAAACTATCAGTGCAATGCATCCCTTGTCTTTCTTTAGCGTCTCAAATTACGACGTCGTGTTAGGCATATCAGGAGGGACGCAGTGTAGAAATCCGTAGTAATTTCTAACCCGTATAATTCCTTCGCGCTCACCGAAATGCGGGCTGGCATGTTTTGTAGTTTTCCATCAACGTCACATAGTGTCCCGTTCAAAACCGCGACCCTGGAAGACTCCTACTCAACGGCCGAGCCACGGGCGACGGATCGTCACAGCGGAGACCAAGCCGACACGAAGTGCGCCCAAGCTGCCGTGAAGTCCGCGCCGCTCGAAGTAGCGCCAGTCAAGGAGTTTTATAGCTACTCGGCGCGGATATGCGAATCCTGCACGGAACGTCCCAACACCTCTGACCGCGGCGACTTCAATCGCCTGTACGTGACGTTATGCAGATGTGTACGAGCTCTCACGAGCGACGCGGTCTCTTTCCTTACTTCCTCGAGACGCCGCTCGGGGGCGCCCCCGAATCGCGAGCACGTGAGGCATGACTCGAGGCCGCCCACACGTGGAAAGGTGTCGTGACACGAGCGACCTCGCGGTGTGCCGCGGGGCGCTCAAACATAAACCACATTCGTCACGAAAACGTGGAGCTGTACCATCACCATCACCTTGGAGGAGCGTGTTATACGTGGAATCGTTATACGTATGTACAAAAGTGTGGAAGGTCAGGTTAACTACGCACGACCAAACGCCGTGAGCTGCGAATGCCTCGCCAGAAATCGAGGGAAAAGGAGTCTCGGAACGCACGTTTCCGTGCCGTTTCCGTGTCTCCTGCGTATATTCGGACTGTCTGCATGCGCCGAATTTCTGCAGTGGGTTCGCCGTGCCAAGTCGCCGGACATCAGTGCATCCTTGATCTGGCTAACGCTTAACCATACCTGGGAGGGCAGACATCGGGTCTCTCTATGCTGTCGCAGCTGCTGCTCCGATTTAACGGCGAACATGGCACAGGCTACAGCGGGTATTGTACACCTGCGAAGACGCGAGGCTAAACGGAAAGAAACCCCGACAGATTGATCACGGCACTAAACGTAATCGGCAACGAGAGATCGGCGTTCACGAATTTCCGACAGTCGTTACCGAGTCGACGGTTTTCTGTTTCATTGTGCTGTCGACGTCGCGCAACGTTTTAATGAATCGACATCAACTGCGTAGTTTATAAAACGTCTGTATACTTTTTTCTCGACTGCCGTTGAACGCCTTTCTAAAAACAACCTCTTCGGACAACCATATGAATGACAACGGACCGTAGGAAACAGACCAACGACCGTTGTATACAAACAATCTATATAACGCGACCAACAGTAGCCCATAGCACCAAGTCTATGAGAAGGCAAATCCTACCACTTGAAGTCTATTCTTCAGTATGTGAAGTATAGACACGATAAATTACGTTTTATTTACGAACTATCCATGTTTACCCTATGGTTCCAACAAATCACGGTATAAAGGGACTTCCAATGAGCTCGCCACAGAGGCACTCGCCATATTATAAGCCAAGCAGACGATGCTGGAAAAAAAAAATATAATGACGCCCTATGCCGACAGACCGCAAAGCCACCGCCACACGACGTCTCTCCGCGCGCGATAAAACGAAAATGCACGTCTGCCGAGCTGGCAGGCGGCGACGACCGCTAAACACGCGCGTAACTCCGCACAGCTGGTCCGTAATTTTGAGAACCCAATTCCGTTTTTTTTTTTTCTGCACTTACCAGGAAACCCCGGCACAGCCGCTGAATGGCGGGACGCAGCCAGGTTTCCCACAACGAGCGTCTACCGGCGTGCGTGCGTGCGTCTGTCTCCAGAGCGAAGCACGTTCCAGAATATTGCCGTCTGGTGCACAACCGTCAGCGCCGAACGTCTGCCACACGCATACACCAGACGGCGATGTTCTGGAAAGCGTCTGCTATAGATACAGCAGACGCTTTTTTCCGAATATCGCCCACTGCTGGCAGTTTACGCCAAAAGTCTGCCGTGCGTATAGCAGACGCCTTCTAAAATGTTGCCGTCTGCTGGTCGTAGCTCCGAAAGTCTGCTACAGTGTTGCAGCCGGTGCGCCTGTCTCAGAGCCAAACACCTTCAGAATATCGCAGTCTGGAGGCCGTAAGCGCTAAAAACCAAATACGAAGTCTTAGCACTGCAGCAATGGGTAAGGAATTTTTGCTGTGGCTGTTGCCACCTCCTCCGTGACGCAAAACGATTACCGTGTTAACTTCCTGCCCTCAGAGTACTCTGTAGGATCCTTCTCAGAATTCGCTGACTGCGATCGAAACAATTTTAGTACGCGCAAATTTGCTTTTCTTGCGTAAGCCGCACGTCTTACTTCACTCTCATTGGTCTCTTCATAATTAGTCCGTTCTTTTGCGACTTCCAGTGTTGCTTTCTTTCCTTTCATTTATTTGTTTAACGTTACCGCAGCGGAATCGCGCTCGAATGGAACGTCTAATGATTTCCTGGAACCCATGTAGGAATGTATTCCTGGAGCGAGTTGTTACAAAACTTTTCTCGGAGGTTGGCAATGTACATATAACGGGTTGGAAACACCTGACGCGGAAGATACGCTCTGACTTCGGCGTCGCCAACGCCGCACAAGCCTTCCGAAACGCGTTATATACGTCGCTCACGACGTTTTAGCAGCGACTATTGGGTGAACAGATAGGCTTTGCGTACCGCGTTAACAGTTCCTATTATGCATGTCTGAGCGTCGATTAAAAGAAAATGCTACCGCCAAAATCGCCAACCTTTAATCGGTTGCTTTCACTGTACCGCTGTACAACTTTCGAGACAAAAAGAAAAGGCACAACACTTTTTGCATTGAACGCGGCTGCTTATTGAAATGGGCTGTCGTTTCATATGAGCGCTAAATGTGTACCCGTACTTACAGATAACTACCCCGCACGCCATTCCTGAACGACTGACATTTTTAAAAATAAATAAATGAATAAGAAAAACTAATAAAATGAGTAGATAGATAGATAGATAGATAGATAGATAGATAGATAGATAGATAGATAGATAGATAGATAGATAGATAGATAGATAGATAGATAGATAGATAGATAGATAGATAGATAGATAGATAGATAGATAGATAGATCAGCTGTGAAAGACGTCTTATAGGAGGGCTCGGCGTTAATATCTTGACCACCTGAGTGCTCTCTTCAAGGCCCCTAAAATCTCGGTACACACGACCGTGTCAGCTCCGCATGACAAAAAAAGAAAGAAGAAACAGCTTCTCCTGTTCACTTATGAACAGGCGCCAAATTGCGCGGACAGCAACGTCAGCCGGTCACGAGTGTTCATTGATCGCTCCGCGGTTGGCGCGACCGACGTATACTGTGTGTATATGGACTGACAGAACGTGGCGCTGGGCATAATAGGTGTATATACAGAAGGTCACGTGACGAGGTTTCTTCTTTTGCTATCGCGAAGCGAAGGCGGCGTTGGCTAACGAGTGTTGGCTAACCAGGGGCTAACGAATCCCATTGACCGCGGCATCGCGTGCGACGATACACACCGCAATGGAAAAGGAACGTGTCGGCCATGCACAAACGGCTAAAGCTGAACGTGTTTAGATGTATCAATTCTATCGTCACGCTAAAGCAACGAAGAATGCAAAAAAAAAAAAAAGAGGAACGAAACATCAGAGCGAAGGAAAGTGTGATTGCGTACACCTCTATGTGGCAGCGTCTGTTGCTGGAGAGAGAAAAAAAAGAAATGCGTTTGAGAGAAATCTTTTGTACGCCACGGCCCTTTTCGCGCATAGATTTTCCAAAGTTGTAGCATCTCGACCACACGCTTCTCGCGCCTAGAATGATCACGCCTAGCAAGTTGCGAATGGCGGAAAATGCTAACGCGATGCCGGAGTTGCTCTCGAAAAAAAAAACAAAAAAACGCCAGGGTCTTCGAGTCGTCGCCCTTATCGTGACGTCACAACACCGAGCGAAGTTTGCTGACGTCGGGCAGGAATAAGTCCAGATACGGTGACGACGTCGATCTGTCGACGGCGACTGAAAGGGAGCTTAAAGGGGACGCTGAAATAAGAGCGAATCCGCTTGGACTCGATAAAGTATTCTTTGAGAAACCAATTTTCCCAGATGTCGCGCTAGTATAGCTCGATTATGATCAGAGAATATGAAAATTAAAGTTTCGTTGTTTCTTTTTTCTAATTTCGCGCCGAAACCGCGTCTTTTCTAGCTTGCTGTCACGGTAACACGCACTATTTCTTGTGTGTGCACTGTACAAGAGTAATCTACTAATTTATCTCAACTCATTTGTTTCCTTAGTGTTTATTTAACGGCGTACTTCACAGCTCGTTTCAGAGCGCTCCGATACCGGGCTTCGAAGGTCGCTTTCTTTTTTTTTTCTTTTTTTTTTCTTTTTTTGAGGAGCAACTAAGCTTTAGTGGATGCGAACATAATTTGCCTCAAATGTCGATAATGAAGTCCGATGAACGAGATCGGAGCCGGTTGTCTCGCAACACCGTTTTAACACCTCAGTTGCACGATTCTGTAGAGCGCGCTCTGTAACGGACCTTCGCCAATCAACCATAGCCGAATGTTGATTTCGACGCATTCGTTTTCATAGCGTTCAAGCACAAGACTTTGTGTATTACGTACAGAGTTATCGAAATTTCACTGCCTACCTCGTCGTGCAGGAAAGAAAAAGAATACTCTGGGGGGGGGGGGGGATGCAGCAACGCGTCGCTTTAGCCCTGACGAAGTTCTGCGAGCGATTTCACAAAACCGGAATTCTATTTCGCCCTATACACACACACACGTGTGTGTGTGTAAGGAGTTCCGGAGCATGCTTTGCACAAGACACGCGTGACACGACAAGCACGCGTGTAGCCTGCCGCCATGTGTAACCCTCCGATCCGCGCGAATCTCGGAGGCCGCGAAAGCGCGACGCTCGCGTCGCGAACCACATTGGACGCCTCGCCGGCGTATTCGCGCCGCGCTAAGCGGCTGACACGTGTCCCAGGCTGCGGCCGCCTATAAAACCACAACTGAAGAGACAATGAGTCAAAGGGAGGACGCGAGCCCGCATATCTTCGAAGTTGAATGCCCTCTATACTGCGCGCCTTACCCCACGTAAAACGTCACCGTCGTTGACGTCAGCACATTACGATTAGCATTATGCCGCCAACAAGAGTGTCACATTCAATTACTTAAGGCACCCCGACACTGCCGGTGTTTCTTTAGTTCCGCGGACCTTCATATAACGCAAGAAAAATCTTATCTCAGAAATGTCACCCGAGTACTCTTATATAAAGGGGCATTAAAGTGCAACAGTAAATCGCTTGCCATTCGCCGAAGCGTAGTTTACCAATACAGCAAGACTTATTGTTTCTTATTAATGTGCCTTTAGGATGAGTTATTAGGTTACACGTTTCTGCAATAGCGAGACAGCCACTCCTACCGCTAGGGGGGGGGGGGGGGAGGTCATGGAAGCCAGAGAAGATGCAAAAGGCGACAGACGTGTGCCGACGCCGCAGTGAAGTTCGCGCACCGACTAGTCGTGACGTCATGGATTTCGACAGCATTCACTGCGGTCCGGCTAAACCTTTACTGGCAATGAAGGACCGTACACTACCGTTCCGCAGCTACCGAACATTCAACTTACAAAAAAAAAAAAAGGTTTCAAGGGCTTTTTTTCTGCGCCAAAGCCGGCTCCCAAATAGGGAAAGAGTATGCTTCGAAATTTGTGACGTCACACGGGCGCGTCGGCGTTAAGGTGTTTGGGATTAAAGGGAAGTTTGGCGCCCGTTTTCTTAGACAAGAAACAACAATTTTCCCGCCAGAACGACTGCCTAAAGAAATTGAGATTTGCGAGAACCTTTCACGAGCGCAAGCAACGATCCCTATGAAGCCCCCCACTGGACCCAGGGCGCAAAAGTGTGGACAACCTGCGGCGCGAGACAGACGCGTCGACGCCGCCAGTGCGCGCCATGTGGTTGGCGCCAGAAAAGCGCTCGACGCTCCCGCGGGCTATTTCGAAAGGCAATGTTTCACAACAAAACGCCAACGGTACATCTCGCGTCCCACGCAATGTTAAACGAGAAAGGTTACCGCATGAATGAACACTTGCAATGTCGATGGCTTCTACACTAGTATTAGTTCGCGGAAACTACACACGCACAAGCGTCTTAGCACGTTGCCTCCCGTAAGGTACACTGTTCAGTCGTGCCATACCATACCGACGTCGCACGACACCTACACATACATGCGCACATGCGGATGTGCAAAGATAAAATAAGAAGAAAGAAACATCCCATCGCGACTTCAGCCGACGCCCTTACCAAGCTGCGTACGCCAAGATTCTAAAAGTCTGGTGAGAAACCGGCAATACGTCAAATGTCACCGAAAGCGATCGCAAAAACAAGAAAACGCAGCGGACACGATCGTTCAAAAGTTACAAGACTCACCGATTCCAAATGTCACATTCATCGCGGTAGGCGTATACGTTCATCATAATACTTTAGGTGTTCCAAGCAGGACAGGATTGACAGAAAGAGAAAACTATGTGCAGAACGATTCGAGAGGTTAACTCGAGGCCAAATGCGATTTTTCATTCAAGTGCTCAGGAGACGAAGAAACGCCATCTTGAAACAACCGCCGAGTCGATGTGAATTACATTCGTTGCATGTTTAAGAGACAAAGTTGAATTACACCGGCTGTAGCAAGCAAGATATTGATTTTAGGCTTCGAACTTTTTTGCTAAATATGTTGTACATAGGTAACTTTAAAAAGGAAATCTGAAAACGATGTTTGGACATTCGTAGTTCTACACAAAAAAGAAAAAAAAAGAAGCAGTTATCTTAGGCATCTAAATAGCATCCGTTAAGAGTACCTGAAGCAGACAGATGTGATATTTGTTTAGTTTGCGTGAACTTGTTGGACTGTTACGGGGATGTTGCAAAAGTCCTACTCACAAATAAGGGGTACAATATTTCAAAACAGTGCCTAAAACATTGATTTTTGCTGCTTTAGATGTATTATTAGGTGCAATTTACGGATTTGTGCTACCGTTCTTTTCTTGCTTAGTTACGGAGTTCTGTAAACTTGATATATGACCTTTTAGATTTGCAATTATCAAGAATGCTTCTAAAATATAGACGGCACAAAATTTTACATCCTAGAGCTAGATATTAACTTCGTTTAATTGCGACAAACCTAATCAAGATTACCCAATGGTTGCCGAGAAAAACGATTTCTTTGCTCTCATGCGTTTAGATAGAAGCTCCTCAAGACAAAATATGAGAACATACCGACGCTGTTATCCGCGAGTGTCATTCTTTAAATTTTCTTTAAGCATGCAGAAACGTTAATATATCGCATGAATCTCAACACTAAAAGAGATCATTCCGATTAATTACTTTCGTACGCACGCCCACCAGTTCGGCTGCGCCACCAACCACTGCCATTTCCAGTTCGGAGTTCTAGTTTCTGATCGTCGCCCAAAGATTTTGTTAAGCATTCGTTCATCCTGCCTTCCGACCTCAACCACAAGACTTCTCAAACTGACCCCGAAAACCGACCCCTGCTGCGCCAGAACCTTACGGAAAGAACCAAAAAACGCCTTTACCAAACAAGTCTGAAAGTAACCATCTCTCTCTCTCTCTCTGGGCTACAAATCCCGCATCACGCGCGAACGACATCGCGCGACGTCAACGGAGGTTTCGCGAAACCCGACCGGTGAATTATTGTTGGAACAGCGGGACTCACCACCGGCAATCCGCTCGTCATCACCGCTTCTGTCGCGAATGCGACATCACACTTCCGTTTCGCATCGCGACTGAGGGAGCCAGCAGCGACGGTGGTAGAAGCTTGGCAGCATATCCTACCGTAGTCCGCAGCAGTCACGCAGAACTGGGAGTCCGCGCAAGGCATCGGTGCACGCACACATACACGCCACAACGAAGACGCACCACACTTCGACGGGGGTACAAGAGCGCGCGCAAGATTTCCTCCACAAACGAGCGTCGTCTGCTACTCGCAGCCCCCGAGCAGACGGCGACTTCTCTCCCTATCTGTTCCAAGGAAGCGGCAGACGACGAGTGAGCGGGTGTGTGGGCGCCGCGCGCCGTCTGTTTCGAAAGCCTCGCCACCGCCGGGCGGCGCTGGCGGCGCTTTTCCTGGGAAACGCGCCCCAGTTCGCCGTAATCCGCGAGCAAAATCGGTGCCATTGTTCGTGACGAGTGTGATGGATCGGAGCGCTCATATCTGCTGCGCCGCGGCAAATAATTGCCCACGCAGCGACGACAGAAGCACACAGAAAGAAATATAACAGAGTAAAACGGAATGTTGTACGGGGCCGTTAACTTCACGCTTTTGCGGTGCCGAGCAAGCTGCCGTGCGTCGATCTGTACGTGTTACGCATACGTTTATGCCTGCATAACGGGCGGCGTAAAGAGGGCAAAAACGACGGAAAAGGAAAATGTTACATCATACGTTACGCCGAGTCGTTCTAAATATAACGCCGAGGGCTCCTGGATAGCAGACGACACCTCGCATTGTAACAGCGGTAGCCGATATGTGCCCCGAGGACTTCGGGGCACATATCGCACAAAACGTGCTAGACAGGTCCGTTGATTTCGTAATGTCCGTTTCGAACGACTCACACGAGGGCACCGCGGAACGACTTACTCGCAGAATTATTCAGGGCGCGGGCATTGTGGTGCTTATAGGAAAGTAATTTCAGACGCACGGGGCGATATTATACGCTCGACAAATTCTCGCAACGAAGCATCCTTGAAACTCAGTCATGAAAGGAACGCGCATCAATTTAGCGTGCGCGTTTGTGCTCAGTATAGCACCTCGGTCTTCAGAAGTAGCACATCAGTTGAGCGGAAAACCAATCATGTGGCATGACGTCACGTCCGGCATCGAATGGCACGAGCCCGGATAAGCTCGCCTTTAGCAGATGTGCTTGAGCGATGGGTGCAGACGATGCAGGTACATAAAGCAAGCGGATCAAGAAGTGAAGCTAATTAAGCCGGCCGTGTGCACACGAGACATGGCTGCCGGTTCATTCGAGTTGTTGTATTAGATATATCTCCAGTTGGTGAGAAGCCAACCGGACACTTAATCCGGTTACCCTCTCTGCCTTTAACCTCTTGTTTCTGTCTGTCTCTAGCTGGAGATATAGAAAAGCTGTCGGCAGGAAGTTTGGCTAGTGAGATTAATAAATTTGCGGGTGCTTAACAAGCTCGGTGACTGACGTCGATCACGCTCGGCCTTGCACGCAATTCACTAACAAGTCTTCCCATAAAACACTTAGCAGATTACCATATCTTGCACTAGAAGCAGACAGCATACGAGCAAATAAACGGGCCGGTTATATGTACATACGGGACACGAATGCGCGGTGGCCCGGTAAACCTTATCAGAGTAGATAAAGGCATCATAAAATTGGAAGGCCGTCGGGGCGGGCCGGAAATTAAGCAGACCGACAGGAATAAGGAAATTCATGGGGTACTTGATGGGTTCTGTGAATGAAGTCACGCCCGACTTTGAATGCACTGCATTGACCGGTCGCCTTCACTTAGCAGAAGACACTCTCTTGCACTGAAGCAGACGGGATACGGGCAAATAAATGAAGACGGATCCGTTATATGTGGACACGAGGTGTGACTGATGGTCCAGTAAAGCGAACGGAGTAGCCACCAAGAAAAGGGAAAAAAACGAAAACGGCAGGAATTTGGAGACGTACGAGGTAGCAAACTTTGTCGGTTTATTACGCAGTCGCGGTTTCCACGGGACAGGACAAATATGGAATCTGGGATACGGCATTATCTCTTCCCACGAAATTAACCCCGATAAGTGCGCGCCTGTAAATGGCCGCGAAACCAGATAGGCATTTTCGGCGGTTCTGTTTATTCGAACGACTCCGACGTAGTGCACATGTTTCATCACCGAAATTATTCTCCTCGGTAATTCTTGTGCAACAAGTCAGCAGCACAGTTCTGGGAGCCCGTGACGTCACGCGCAGCCAATTTCTGCAATTAGAGAATTCACAAATAGAGCAAGGAAAGAAGGCAATTAAACCCAGAGGGTTATGAGCAGACAAGCGGTGAACATGCCACGGGTACAGCAGACGAAACAACCTTTACGTAAAAGCGGTCTCTTATAGGTCCTCTGATTTTGGGAATGTCACTTACGTGTATAGAAGAAGAATCGGATGCCACCGTCTCCATGGGTCTCGAAGGTTACGGCAAAACGTGAACGCCGCAGCGCTAAATGTAAGGCAAAGTAGGCGGGCCAAGCGCGTCAGCCACTACGACGATGACGGGTCCGTGCGTGAAAGCGAGCAGGCAGCGAGAGTAGTCTAATATATAAGACTAGTAAAGAGCGCAGCGCGGCAGCAGTGAACCACTTTTCGAAGAATAGCGACTAGAATGTTGCAAAAGCAAAGTACCCGCGCCATACTGCGGAGCAGACGGTTTCCAGGAAGGGAGCAGGTGCCTGAAACGGTCAGATAACAATAGCAGACGATCATGCCATGATGGGAAATCGTCTGGACGGAGTCGTTCTTGCACTTCTGGAACCTCGGCTGCCCTGCAGCGTAGCTTCTTTTCTTCCCTTTCCCTCACTCCCTCGCACGAGTTTGCTACGACTGTGCAGTTTTCGCTTAATGAGCGATGAAATGAATGGAATAGCATGAAAGACTTTCCAGTCCTAATTCATAGAATCGGTTACGCATCGTCACTGACGTATGTTTCTCCTGAACTGAGCAGCTAGCTTTTGGCTGTGTCGGCATCTCCCACGCCTCACAGAGAAGAGGGAAAATAATGCTAATAATGGAAAGAGGTGATTGACGAGCGGAGACACAAGCGGTGCAGCTTTAAGTGCACTTTCCCAAATCTAAACGTCGCAAGCAGATTGCACTCCGGTCGGAGTGCGTTCGTGAAACGCGCGTTGCTGGCCAGAATGCGTAGCCTCGCCGTCAGCGGTTTCAGCGTTACAATGTGTAATTCGTAGAAAAAGGACACAGAAGTTCATTTTATCTGTTGAACAGCTTTTAACAATATGATCAGAACAGAATTCGCTCATATTCTGTTCCAGCAGGATCAAATGTCGCCTCCTCGCAAGCCACCATATTGTTCCGGATTGGCTAGGCATTCGTCTTGGCAGGCGTTGACTCGCAATTCTCTTATAATACAAACATTTTCGTTTGTTCTTGAGTAAATACACATTAAGATTGTTATTTTTTTTTTGTTTATAACAGAACTAAAGTTATGATATTTTAGGCTTTCTTATTTTAATCTACATCTTCAAAAAACACCATTTTAGTCAGTCGGTTTTTTTTTCTTTTTCTTCTTTTTTTCGCGCGTGCGCTCTGTTTTCCCGTTTAGCGTCGCGTAGCCTCAAGTGTCACTCAGGGTACCCAAGTGCACCGAAGTGGCTCAACGAACAGCCACTTCCCACAGTCGCTGAGCCACTTCCCACAGTCGCCAGCAAAGATAAACATCACCTCCTACGGGCGCCGCACATTCTGATCTATTCGGTACACTATTCAGCACTAGTACAGCCCTGCATGCGATGTCTGGGGCTGCGAGGAAAGAACACTGACCACCCGTCGTGCCAATGCTCTCAATTGGAAGCACAAGGACAGTTCATGTCCAACGCATTCAGCAAACTATACGATAGTCCTCCGAGTGAACGGACTGTTGTATTGTCCGTTCACTCAGAGGACGATTGCGCGCCGGTCATCGGCTCAGAAGGCGGTGAAGGCACTGTTGTGCTTTCTGGGAACGTCCGGATTGTGCGGGCGCCTTTTGACTACGTAGTGCTGTCCGTGCGCGTCTCTGACCCTCTCTCCCTTCTTTCTATTTCCCTTTTCCCAGTGTAGGGTAGCCAACCGGACTCTCGACTGGTTAACGTATCCGCCTTCTTTCTTTATATATATCTCTCCCTGATCTATACCGGCTCGGCCCAGGCGAAATGCATTTTCTAAAAAAAAAGAAAGAAAGCGCCCGCTTAACAAAACACACGCAGATGCATCCGCGCGTGCTGCTTTTGTTTGAAACGGCAAATAAGGTGGAGCTCTGGCCGTAGTCAGACGTGTGGGCAATCTGTTGCTGGAAATATTGACTTGCTTCGCTCGTAGGCGATTCCAGGAACAAACTTCTCAATCCGAAAGTTAAGCGAGAGAAGAGAGCCGTGGCCATTGTTCACGGTTCTTAGAAACACCCGAGCACTGGCAAGCATTCTGGACTTCTTCGTCATAAAAAAGAAAAGAAAAAGAAAGTTGTGACTATTGTTCTTATAACTTGCAGCTTATTCCTCTTTCCGTCAATCTGACAATGGCGTTTTGCTAAGGGCAACGAAAGGTGAACTTTCGTGAGAGGGGGGAACTGGAGAGCACGAAATAATGAAATTATTATTTCCCTCTATTTTTCTTTCTTTTTTTTTCGTCACTGCATCTGACGTGACGTAAATAATTTTTTCTTTTCCTTCGAACGTTGCTGCCTCTAGCTCAATGAAGAAAATAGGCGAGGAGGGTGAATGGCAAGAAGAGATATCGCTGAATAGGCCAGCTGCAACGAAATTTCTCTTTGGTAGATAAGCGAGTACAGCATCTACTACCCTCCTTACTAGCAGCATTTAGACCGCACATTTGCGGACGTCGCGGACAGCTGGTGTATAGGCGACACGACGCAGATAGTAGCAACTGGATCTATGAACGCTGAATCTCAGAGCAAGGCGCATGGGTTCCCAGATATTAGGCGCATCTCGCGCGCGCCGGGCATCTCGGAGGTCAGGTCCAGCCGCCGAGCTGCTTCCCTAGAGGCGACGATGTGCTCAGCTCGGTGGAGTGGGGGAAGAGCTTGAACTGGAGGATCGTTTGCGAATACTGGGGTTAGTTTCGTATCCGAGCATGATCTTAACAAGGAGCCGTGATGTTGCAAGCCGCGACGTGCTGCAATGAAGACGGATGTCACGTGGACGTGCCGGTAGCTCATAAGCGCTTAGCACAGTAAACGTGTGCACGTGCAGCGTATCTTTAGCGCAGCGTTAACGCTGCACAGCGGCGCCGCTTGCCTTCAAGAGCGCACGCGCGGTAAAACGCTAAACGCCCGTGACAAAACACTTCTTCCACGTAACTTGCACACCCCCCAAACCCTTCGTTACATCACCGCCTCACCAGGGCAAGATACGATGGAGCTTTCCTCAAGCGTAGCCAAAGCACGTCTCAAGGATGACCGAAGGCCGAGACCTTTTTCTTCTGTTTCTTTCCAAGAATTAAGGAAGAGCGCCGAGAAGTAAAAGAAGAAATGCGGCTAAACGAGATCGTTCGCTCGCTCGCCCGTCGTCTGTTACGCAGGCATTCCCGAGAAAGAGGCCAACTGCGATCTCCTAGTTACGCGGAAAGAACGGCTGATAAGCGGGGCCGACGCTTCGCCTTCGTGCAGGGCCGGTTGGATACCACTCGTAGCTGCGCCTTTCCAGGGAACGCAGCTTATTGAGCCGAGCTCCACGCCAGGAGGCGCGAGAATGATGTAAAGCCAAAAAAAGAAACAATAAAAGAGGCAGGAGCTGCGCAGCAGAAGACGGAGCCAGACGGGGGCGACGAGCAGACGACAGTCAAAAAAAATAAAATTAATCTGACGACATTACAAAACAAAGCAACAGTCACCTTAACAAGTTGGACAGACAAAAGCGCACGTTCAGGTTTATGTATTTATCTATACATACTGCAATTTCCTGAATTATAGCAGGATTGTTACAGAAGTGATTCAACGGACTAAAAGAGATACATAAATCAGAACAATAAGAGAAATACTAATTAGGGTAACTGAAAGACAAGTTCGGTGCTGTCTGTAGTTCACCACGTCATTAGCAAGCGTGTTTAAGTCCAATATCGTCCCGGGGAAAGTAAAAGTATTTGAGATCTTTATTTAGCCTGATGTGAAGGGGCGGGTAATTCATGTTGCTGGCTTGAGCACGTATACGCCTGAAAAAGTTTGTATATACTACATGTTTGCATATGTGTGATCCCGTCACGTCTGTTCCAAGGCGCGAGCAGACGACACCGGAAAACGCGCGTCAGACAAAAGCGCTTGACGAGTTTCTGAGTAAAAAGAGAGAACTTCGTCACCGTTTAAGTGTGCCACTCTCCAAAAGCCGCTGAAGATAAGCGGAAGCAGTAGCGTAGCGATCAAGCAAGGAAAAAAAAGTGAGGTGCACAGGAGAAGGAGCACGGCGGGCAGACGACGAGAGTAACTAAAGACAGACGACAGTCACGAAAGAACAAAACAAATGAAGCCAGCCTGCAGCTTGACAATTTACCAGACGAAGACGCGCGTTAACCTTGCAAAGAAGTTCATGCGAAAATTGCCCTCATCGTTCCTCAAAACGCAAGCAGACGACACCTAAAAGCACTCGACGAGTTTCGAATTAGAAGAAACATTTAGTCACCGCGCAAGTCGTTACCTTCAAAGAGATAACTGCAACAAAGACGAAGAGCACAGAAAACGGTGGCGGAGCAATCCAATCCGCAATTAAACAAAACAGAAAGTCAAGTAGGGGGGAGGACTGCAGGCAAGTGACCAGAGGAGGCGGCAAACAAGCCGAAGCGAGGAATCCAAGCGAGATGACGACATCGGCTCCAGAAAGTTAGGCGAAACAGGAAAATGGCTAGTGGTGCCAGGTGCAGCAGACGAGAGAGCCCTGCAACGCGAAACAAAAGCATTGCAGAACAGAGCAAAATGGACAGACAGCGCCGTGCAACGTAGAGAAGAGGAGGTGGGCCAAAGGGGAGAATGCTTGACTTGAGAGGGAAGGATGGAAGGTGCGCAAGTCTGAGCAGAACCACGGCGCAAGCTGGGAACTGAAGCGGGGGGAAAGAGAGAGGTTGAGGTTAGATCCTGAGATCCGAGGAGGTGAGGGTTTGGCTCCTGCTCGTCCCAGCGGCAAGCCGCTCCTCCTGCTGCCGCAGCACAGTGCCTCGCGACTTCCTCCTAGGCCAGCCCGTGCGCGCGCCAATCTTGTTTTCCTGGAAGAGCGATTAGCGGCCGGGAGAAAAGAAACGCGCGCGCGCGGTCGCGACGGCAGCCAACAGTTCTCGGGACTACCACATGAAGAGCCAGCACAGGGAGAAGCAGACGACAGACAGCTCGGCCTCTTTCCGCGCGCACTCCCCCTTCGTTCTCTCTTCGCGGTTCCGTGAAAGCTCGCTCCGAGCGAGACTGCGCGCGACCCACCGACCACTCGGGAAGGAACAGACGAAGTAGCAGAAGACGCAAAAGACGTCCGGAAGGTAGCTACAGAGAAAGAAATAGCAGACGAAAAAGCAGAAGACGCGAAAGACATTTCGAGGCTGACCACTCGTGGGAACAGAGGGTGAAGTATACGATAAGAAAGAAGTTAGCTGTGAGGGGTCGGGAGGCGGGTGGCGCTCGTTGTGTCGCGCACACTACACCTTCGCTCGCAGAATGCGGCTAAAGATTTTAACTAGGCAAGATGCCCGCCGTACATTCTCCGTACCCTTATCCTTTCTGCCTCTCGATCTCCGACTCTCTGGCACCTTCAAAGCCGCGTCGGTTGCGCTGCGTCACCACAGCATAGCGGAAGCTGTAGACAATGCGAACAGATCTGAAGATAGCGCGGACGCGACGAAGCGCGTAGCAGACGATACGGCGTTTTAACCAGGTCAGACTGCACGCCTAAAAGTGCGGTCTCCCGTCGGATCGTGATCAACTTTTGGGGAGGCACCCTATACGGCCCTACGCGTCCCGCATGACAAATAAATACACAATGAACATAAATAAAGGCCGCTAATGACCACTATCCTTTATTTATAATGTAATCCACAACGCCGACGCCAGAGAACTCACAAATCAGCGCCACGCAACCAGTTTTACAGCTCAGTGTCCACAACTGCAAGTGGTGGGTAATATTGGCGACGTCGAAAGGGCATTACTAGATGTTTCCACGTACCGTCGGGGTTAAACGTTTGCGGACCTGAAGAACTAAGAGAACTATCTGAATGCTTCATCAGCCTGGGCCTTCAGCGTAGTATCGGATTTCCGGCCTTTACTAGTTAGTACGCGCGGACAACATAGCCTTGTACGGTTTTCTATTAGCTGCCGTCACAAACTACTCGGAGCCTCAAATCCATTCTCAGATACCGTGGTCCGTAAACATTTGACGCCGATTGTACCCCCGTAGTCTTTCAGAGTACTTGGCTGCAATGCCAGCGTGTTCGTTCGTTTGGTGGTAGCGGGAACGGCCGCGCGGAGGTCTTCCTTGCCGGGAATGTGTTTCGGGAAAGAGCGAGACCCAGCGGCGTTTTGACCCCACTCCGCTCGGCGTAAGCAAGGGAGAGCACAACCAACACCCCCTCGGCTTCGTTGGCCCCTGCTACCCACCCTCCTCTCCCCACTCGCGAACTCCGCTGCTATCGTGCTTCTCTTTTCCTCGAGTGGTTCTCCAGAAGCGAAAAATGGAATGGGGGAGGGGGACTTTGTCGCGATTGCGGCATTCGACGAAACGCAAACGGCGTTCTAGCGACAAGGCGAGAGACCCACAGCGGCGGCGGACACTTGGTTGCAAAGTCGACTTTTCTTTGCCTTTCGTTTATTTTCCTTTCTTTCTTTCTTTCTTCAAACACGACGCCGCTGTGCTGCTCGCTCGTATCTGTTCCTTCTCTCTCGCTGTCTTTCTCGGTTTGACGACGCGCGATCTTCCCGGACATGCACTGAAGACGCGCTCCCCACGCGTCGCTGGAGTCGTGGTCGAATGCCGTTTCGAAAAGGCGCGCTAGGGGCCGAGCGCGGAAGTAGTAAGCGAACAAAATGCGGCTCGATCAGGCGGTGGAGCTCAGGTACCGTATTAATGACAGTCGATCGAGAATAATCGAGCGAGCAGGGGGTACCCGCGTTTGTGTTCGCATCACGGAGCAGACGGACACAAGGGCGGGTGTCGTCTGCTCATCAATCTATAATCCTTTGCGCTGTTCTCAGTACGGAACACGCGTACCACCGAGCAAACAGGTCGAACTTCGTGCACGCAAGTTTAAGTCGCGAGTCACCTATCCTGCTAGCATACATGTTGTAAACGATAAGGGGGGGGGGGGAGGGGGATTCGCAGTTGCGCCGGAAAGGCGAAGCACCGATTGCGATAGCAAATAAGTAGATAGCTGTACGAAATAAGGAGAGTAGTTTTATCGGCCGTATGAACTTGTGAACATTCGCTTACCAACTAACAATGACAGAATGTGCAAGCGTGACTCAACGAGGACGTAGGAAGAAACAGACACTGATATAGCGCTGTCTTTGTGTGCCTGCTTCTTCGTCCTTGTTCGGTCGCGCTTACACACTCCATGATGGATTCAAACCAACTAGCCCGTCAAAGTAATTGAACTAAATTCACCAGCACGGTGTCACGCGCGCACATGTAAACACGAACACACATCGCTCAATGACAGCGGAAGCTGAGTGTGAAAACGATGGAGTGAATGAATGAGCAAAGCATCTGTCGCTTCAACGCGTACGAGAGGTCGGAAGCGCAGCGCATACGAAGTTACCGGCACTACGCGGGCTGGCACTTGAGCCACGTCGCAGACAGCTTTCGAGACACACGAGCGCCGGCAACGCGTCCTTACGGCGTCCGCCAAAGGCGTCTACTACGGCATAGAGAATTTTGTAGGAAACTCTATGTACTACGGCGCCCGCTATTCGCGTGTCCAACGCCGTAGTGGACGCCGCGGTTGTCTCCACTTTGTACGGAGTGGCGGGCGAGGAGGAGGCGCCGTAGCAGCCGTCGGAGAGAACGCCCCCTCTCTTTCGCCTCACCCCCCTTGCCTCGCGCGCCACAGGAGAAGGCACGCGTCCGGGCCGTGTTCGCCGGCTCACCCTCACAAGCTTTTACTCATACGGTACCTCACGGCGACGCCGACGGCATAAATGCGCCAGGAGTGTCCATGTAATTGCTATCCCAATGTAAAAACAGTGTTGCAGAAACCATCGACAATGATTGCCAATGTGAGTGAATAGCCGAACGCCTCAAGAAATGTGTTGGCTTCATTATAGGGTGGCAGATATAGTATGGTAGATATAGATATATAGATATATCGATATATAGATATGGTAGATAGGCAGATTATAGGGCAGCGCTTGACGGCAGATATTTGTTGAAGCGAGGTCGTTTGCGTAGTGCTTGTTGTTTCGTGTAGTGTAATTTCGTGGAGAACGCATCCGTTAACCAGCACATCTGTAGAGGTGGTATATAGGTAGACTGTATAGGTGCCCGTAACTCGTTGGGAGCGCAAGCGTCTTTCGCGTCCGCGCCTTTGTATCGGCGGTCCGACCACCGACCACAACAGCGGGCGAAAGAGCCCAAGAAAGCTATCGCTGCTGCCGTGAAGGTCTCCCGTAACCCCGGCATTTCCTCAAAGGTTAACACGTTTACGAACAATCTAAATCTCCGCAACGTCCAATAGTTACCCGGATCTGTCCGTTCCGCCCTCTTATTTCCAAGTCGGCCAGTAGCAGCAGAAGCAGCTGATGCTACGCGGCCAATAGCAATAGAAGAAAGGTGACACAAGCCAACGTACCGGCACGTTTAGAAATCTACGATGCAGGAGGACTGCGATGACACACGCCAGGTCATTGCGTAGTCGCCCAGACGGGCTCGTTAGAGAAGCGCCTCCGTGGTCGTCGGCGCATTGTGTATGGCGCGGTTATGCAACGCGATTGCAACGTTGGTCTGTTTTTCGAGGCACACACACGCACGCGTTCAGCCCGGGTGGGGCAATGCTAGTTGGAGAGGCACGCTCTGCTTTCGTGCGGGCGCCAGTGAGCAGGGAAAACAACTTTCGCAAGGGCGCGCACAGCGTCCTTGCTTTTTTTAAAGCTGCGCATTGAGCGCGCGCTTGCCCAGGTCAGAAACAGCAGGAATCTGCACGTAGATAACATCCTCCAGTTCGCACTCAACGGAGAGATATACCGAACTACCTGTCGAAGGGGCGTTCTTTCACTGTTGTTGCTTCACCGATGCACTCATAGCGACGTGCACATATGGAATATATATATATATTATCCGATTTTCTCTCTTCACTTTTTTTCTATCCTGAAGCAGGGTAACAGTGTTATATTAAAAGGACTGACTGTTGCGGCGAGTTGAACTTGTAACCATGGTAACTTAG